>NC_043701.1:148718509-148855670 GCF_006229205.1 Suricata suricatta | reverse complement strand
ATTGCTTCATTTATGTAGCTGTATGTTTTTGGTTAAATTTGGTTTTTTTACTTCCCTTTCAGAGTTTTCACATTTCCAGGTCGTTCCCCTGCTCCTTAGTCTTTTATAACACATTCAGTTATTATGTCACATGAAGCAAGAAATAAGAACTTTAGCAAAAGTTCAAGCAACATTCTCTGAGGACAGTGGGGGAACATGAAAATCTTATTGAAAGGAGTGTTGAAATTGGTGTTTAAAGTATGGGACAGTTTTTGACACATGGTATATAAAAAAAGTGCAGATGGGAAAAGAGGTGATGGTGATTAATGAAATGCATGAAGGAATTAAAATGGGTCGTAGTGCCGAAGTCACCGGGATGTGGAGAGCAGAGCACAGAGGTGTCCTCACCCCAGTAAGGGAACACTCCAGAATGGTTCACAGCTCTGAGTACTTTTAAGACACACTACCTCTCTCTTTCTTTTCAGTCTCCTGCACCCTGAACCCAGAGCCTTTGAATTTCTCCCTTTTTCACATACTTCCCCTTCCCCCAAGTTGACACCTGAGAGCTCTGGGCCTCCTAACTGGAATAAAAGCCTTGAACAAAGCAATCCTATGCAGAAAGACCTCATTTCTGTCTTTGGGTCCCACTAGCCTTATCTAGGTGGGTGTGGCCTCTACCTTTCACCTTTGCTCTCCAACTTGGACATCTCTTGTCACTGCACTTGGGTAACTAAATTTTGCCTCTGTTTCTTCCAATTCACTCTAGCCACTTGATACGGCTTTGGACTCCATCAGCTAATTCTCCAGCCTGTCGATGGTTTTCCTGGCTGTCCCATCTAGTTCTGACTGAGAGACCTTATCCAGGTCTTCCTACCCATGAAGACAGATGATGCCTCTACAGATGCATATTAACACTGCTGTCCTCCAGAAGCAGAGATGAGACGTTCATACCCATGGGCAACAATTCCATGTAAACCTGTCATTAGCACCATGAGGCCAAACTTTCTCAGAACTTTGTAGCACTAAAATGTGACCTGATGGGTGCTTCCTGTGTGTTTTTTTTTTCCTTTGCCTCGGGGAGAAGTGTCCTTAACAAATTGATAACTTGAAGAAGGCCCACCAATCTATATCTATGGACACTTGACAGAATAACTAATGGTTCAACCAGAAGCGAAGTTCAGTAAGAGACCCCAATAAGGAAAACTACCTGTATATAAGGAGGCTCATCTTGAATTCATCACACCCTGCTGATTCTCAAGAGGTGGGTTGTGACTCGCAAGTGAGAATGAGAACAACAGTTCCAGGAATTGTTCCAATCCGGAAGTCCCTCAGCAGAAGGTAGACCACCTCTGAGAAATAAGAAGACACCTTACCCAGCTTCTATTTTGATTTCTCACATGTCTATCTGGAAAGTTAAAAGCAACTTTCCTAAATTCCCTAACAGCTAAGATTCTGGGCCATTTCATTTCTGCCAATTTGATGAGTTTCTCAACTTTAATTCAGAATAGAATTAAGTAAATTCTATAAATGGACCAGAAACATCAATTGAAAGACAGAGATTGGCAGAGTATATTTAAAATCATGACCCAAATATATGTGGTCTACAAGAAATTCACTTCAAGTGTAATAATACAGGCAGATTGAAAGTAAAAGAATAGAAAAAGATAAATCTAACATTAATCAAAGAAAGCAGGAAAAACTATATTAGTATCAAATAAAGTATATTTCAGACCAAAAATCATTATCAGAGACAGAGATACATATTGTTAATGATAAAAGTCAATCTACTACGAAAACAGTAATGCTAAAATGTGTATGCATCAAATGACAGAGCTGCAAAATATGTAAAGCAAAAAAGTGATAGAACTGAAATGAGAAGTAGAGAAATCAGCAATTATCATTGGAAACCTCAAAATCCCTGTTAAAATTGATAAAATAACTAGACAGAAATTGGGCAAGAATGCCATCAGGCAACAGGAACATATCCACATTCATAGAACACTCCACTCAACAGAATACACATTCTTTGCAATTGCCCACAAAATACATGCCAATATAGACACTCTCTTGGGCTCTCAAATGAGCCCCAACAAATGTAAAAGAATCGAAATCACAGAGAGCATATTCTCTGGCCACAATAAAATCAAACTAGCAATCAATAACAGATGGATAACAGGAAAATCTCCAAACATTTGGAAACTAAACAGGATACTCCTAAATAATGCATGAGTCAAAGAGGACATCTCAGTGGAAATCAAAACTACATTGAATTAAATTAACATGGAAATATAACATCAAAATTTCTATGACACAGCTAAAAGCAGTGCTGAGAGGGAAACATATAGCATTAAATGCATGCATTAGAAGAGGAAAACTCTCAATAATTTAAGCACTTCCCACAAAAGAATCTGGAAAAAGAAGAGAAAAATAAATCCAGAGCAAGTTCTTGGAAATAATAAAGAGCAGATATCAGTGGAGCTGAAAACAGAAATAAATGGGGAAATCAATGAAACAAAGAGCTTTGGAAAGTGTGATGAACTGACAAACCTCTAGCAAGATGAATAAATTTTTTAAAAAGACAAAAGTATCAAAATCAGAAATATAACAGGGGATATCGCTGCAGACCATTCAGACATCAAAAGGATAATAAGTAATATTATAAACAACTCAACACACATACATTTGAAAACTTAGATTAAGTGGCCCTATCCTTGAAAAGGATAAGTTATCACAGTTTGTCCAATGTAAATTAGTAGTTTGTATAGCCTATAACTACTAAGAAAATAGAATTTGTAATTTAAAAATTTCCAGATATAAATCTTCAAGCCCAGATGGTTTCACCAAGAATTCTACAAAACATTTAAAGTAACACAAATTCTATACATCTTTTCCAGAAAATAAAGAAAAAGGAAACACTTTATCAAAATTAAAAAACTATGTTAATAGAATGATAAGAGAAGCTACAGAAATGTGAGAAAATATTCACATATCCAACATAAGACTCATCTCTAGAATATATAAAGGAGCCTCAAAACCCAACAGTAAAAACAAAAATAATAACTGAATTGAGATATGCATGGGGCGCCTGGGTGGCTCAGTCAGTTAAGCATCTGACTTTGGCTCAGGTCATGGTCTCCCTGTTCGTGAGTTTGAGCAGCGCATCGGGCTCTGTGCTGACAGCTCAGAGCCTGGAGCCTGCTTCGGATTCTGTGTCCCCTTCTCTCTCTGTCCTTCCCCTGCTCACGCTCTGTCTCTCAAAAATAAATAAACATTAAAAAAAAAACTTAAAAAAAAAGAAATGTATAAAGACACTAAGAGGAATTTTAACAAAAAGGGTATAAAGATGGAAAATGAGCACCTAAAATGATACTAAGCATCATTAGCCTTTAAGCAAATGCAAATTAAAACCACAATGAGTTTTCACTATACACCTATCAGAATGGCTAAAATCAAGAGGTAATTGCAGAAAAACTGGATCACTCATACACTACTGAAGGGAATGTAAAATTGTGAACCACGCTGGAAAACAGTTTGTCAATTTCTTTAAAAAGTAAGCATGCAACTACCATAGGACCCAGTAATTATGGGCGTGAAACCTAGAGTTGAATTACTTAATTAGAGGCTGAAGCGTGAAGCTGTGAAGGCTTATGTTCACATAAAAACTTATTCACAAATATTTATAGCAGCTTCATTTGTAACAATTAAGAACTAGAAACAACCCAGATGTTCTTCAATGGGTCGAATAAGTGAAACATATCCATACCATGGAATACTACTCATCAATAAAAAGAAACAACCAGAATGGAACACTGGAGAATTATTCTGAGTGAAAAATGCCCATAAAGACAACGTGCTTTATGATTCCATTTATATAACATTCCTCAAATAAAAAAAATTATAGACATGGTGAACAAAAGCATGGCTTGCCGAGGTTATAGAAGGGAGCTATGGGAGGTGGGCATGACTGCTAAAGGGGAACCTAAGAGATCCTTCTGGGGATGGAAATGCTCTGGCTCTTGACTATCAAAATTACTATCAACATCCTGGCTGTGATATTGTACTATGGATGTACCACAATGTGTTTATCTGTTAGTTGGAGGAAACTAAGCAAAGTATTTATGGTATATTATTCCTTACAGCTTCACGTGAAACTATAATTATCTAAAAATAAAAAGTTTATTGAAAAAAAGGAAAAAAACTAATCCTATAAGCAAATGGAAACAGAAGAATTAAGAATTAATGAAAACTCTGTCAATTCTTTTGACTGCAAACTGTCTTTCATAAACTCCTCACAGTCTATCCTAAATAGAAAACAATCTAACCAAACAATCTACTCCTCCTAAAGATAGGATCAAGGTGAAGTTATTGTCAGCCATCTCAATAAACTACATCTTTCATCCAATTACCCTTTTCCTTTGCCACAGTTCAGATAATTTGTTACCTAAAAATTCCTATGCCAGTTTAAGGCCTGAAGCAAAGAGACATCAGACATAATTATTTCGTTATTGATTACTAAAATAATCTCATTAAACTCCATAGAAACTCAATTAGAAACAAGACTGATTGTTCAGAAAATGTTTGTTGAAAACCTCTACCACAGTATTATTCCCAAAATGAAAGTGGGAAGGAAAAATCTCTCAACAGCCCAATTTCCAAACCTAAACTCAGTAATAGCTTTGCTTTCACTTATGTCTGAATACCTTGAGTCAGGTCTTAGACCTTATGCATGCCTACGTGTCCTTGCAAACAGGAAAATCAGCCCCTTCCACTGCTCTCTGCTAATGACAAGATTTACTACCGTGAGTCAGGAGTGACCTTCAAAAACAGCTGACCCTGTGGACTAATTATGCTTAGAAAGAAAAGTAAAACATTAACTTGGTTGAAGGCATACATTCTGCACCATTCCATTTGATGAATCCGTGGACTCAGTCACATCTTTTAGGGTACAATTTTGTAGTCCATGTGTTCTGTCAATCTCAGGCAGAGACAAAATCAGAAATCCTACTAAGGCATTGGATGAAACCAATGCTTGAAATTTTCTTAAAAGATTGATATCATATATTATATGCTTTGTGGAACTAAAGCCTTGATCCCCAACCAAGTCCTTTTCTGGCCACTTGAGTTAACTTTAAAGTTATTTCTTCAAGACCCATCTTTAATCCACTGGAAGCACCCTGCTCTCCTGCTTTCAGGCAGAGGTAAGACAGCTCTCCATTTGGAGATGAGCCCATCAAGTTTCATAATTCCCATAGCTGAAAATTAGGCCGCTCTGATCCGACTGAGTTCTAAGTCTATAAAAACTAGGCACAGTAGGGATTAGAGTGCCATTCCGCCAGGTGATAGGATGTTGCTCAGTCTCAGCATTGTATGCCTCCTCGGTACCCCACCCAGCCACTGCCTTGCCCCCAGTCACTACTCAATATGTCCAATCTCTAAGGCTGGCTTTCTGCTCTGCCTCTGATTTTGTATTCTAGTTCCCATTTGGCTGTGACCCAAGTTTTTCTAGCCATCCAAGCCTCCTTTTCTTCAAGGGCTAAAATCTGATTCCTTTACCACCCAGCTACTGACAACTCAAGATGTTATAACTCACCTGACTTTGAGTTTTACCAGCTCTCAAAGATTCAAGCTCATGTTTCCAGAATGCTATGAAACAGAAATTCTTGTTGATTTTTCTGCACTCACATAACCAGACCCACCCCAAAAAAGAAAGAATAATCCTGATTCAAACTCATCTTGGACAACCCTAGACAACTGAGATACTCAATTCAATTTAATTCAATAAAAATGTCTTAAATTCTCCTATGTGTCTGGCACTTTACCAGCTCTCGGAATTATGAAGATTAATATGACACAGGTCCTGCCCTCCCAAAGCTTGTTGCTAATTGGGAAAACATACATATAAACACAGATCTTCAATCTAATATGGGAAATGATCTCCCTTCCCCAAGGTGGAGGGAAGGTGAGCACAGAAGAAAGAGATTCCCCAACCCTAGAAAGGGCACCTCAGGTGGGATTTTGTAAGTAGCAGGCACCTGCACTAGCTCACCTGGAGCACACAAGGGAGCTGGGGAGACTTTAGAGGGGACAGGGTGGTAGGTAGCCTCACGGAGACTGGCCACAAACCCTATAGCTCTCAGCCTCAGCCAAAAGCCGCACACCCAAGCCTAGGACAGAAATCTAGTACTGTCTGCCCACAGAGAGGCAGGTTAGCGCTCATGAGTACTTGGACAAGGAATGAATGAATCAAAGATGGCCAGTGCAGGTCATGAATAAGAGTCCTCTCAGATGTTCTGTTGGAAATAAGACCCCCCCCCAGACCTTCACAGAATTTGGGGGTGGGTGGAACAAACCCTAGTTGTGGAGTTAATGGATGTTTCTGCCAGCCCTAGCAGAAGTGTGGTTCATAGCTGATTATAATTAATTTTATAAAAATTGAACACTCTGACCCTTGTGTGTATGTGTATACATATGTAAAATAAATGTGTGCATGATTACAGGAATAAGAACAAAGTCCAGAATAAATACAGAGGAGGGCACCTGACATAGACGTGGAGTCCAGTGAAATCTTCACAGAGAAGCTGATAGGTAAAGTGAGTCTTGAAGAGTGGGTTGATGGCTTACAGGTGAAGAGGGGCATAAAAGGGATCCAAGTCACGTGAACCACGTGGGAGGTGGGGGGCTGGAGGAAAAGACGGCAGCAGAAGATTTGCCTCTAGATGCAAGCCCACAGTCTTCTTAGGTTTTGCCTACTACTGTTTTCTAGTTTCTATTTGTGAACAGCCCCTGATACTTTGCACATGTTTGTGGGGCCCACTCTGGCCCTCTGTCTCCTCCTTAAGAACTACTCCAGAACCATAACCAAAAGAGTGTCTCGTTTACTTTGTTGTTAATTGGGCATTCGTAATCTTTCACCACAGCTAGGATGATAGGACATTCAAACTGAAGGTGGCTTAGCGATAACTTAGTGCAGAATTATCCCTGTGCAGATGCAGGAACTGAAGGCCAGAGAGGGGAAATGACCTGTCATCTGTTGTGCATCTCGATGGGGGTGGAGGAAAGTCAGTGTCCAGGACCCCTACTAGTTCATCCTGGGTTCAAAGTTCAGCAGCTTTTTTGGGTAATTTGCTCACCTTGTTCTATGTGGATGGGTCCCCATGTGCCCCTCAGGGTTGTGTGGCTGCAGACTCTGGGCTTACCTTGACTTCTGTCAGGTCTCAGTGCCTGCTGCATTGGGAGTTTATGACGGTGTGAAGGAATGGCTGAAAATGGAACTAGAGCTCTCCCACCTCAGGGGATGGCAGTACTCGGGGTCTGGGGAAGAAAACTGTCTTCCTCAGCAACAGAAATGAGCTCGGCAGCGATGGGAGTCAGAACTGACCCTGCTGTTTCCCTTCTTGTTCTGACAACCACCTCGGATTTCCATTTCACCCGCCCTCCACCCTCCAGTTCTCTGCTACTGCCATCTGGAGGCCAAGGGGCAGGAAAAGCATGTGAAGGAGACTTCCCAAAATATAAACCAAGGACAGAAAATGTGACTCTTGTCACCCAAGCAGCACAGGCAGAATGAGGCCCTTTAACTGACCCTGTCCAGGCACGGCAGGGAGTCACAGACCCTTGGACACCAGAACCCATCCCCAGGTGGCATCCATCATGACTCTACAATGGTTGACTGAAACTCCTCTTTAGAAATGCACTTCTCCTAAGAAGGGGGAACTTGAAAGGCTCAGGCTATTGGAAAGCAATGAAACTTCTAGATGGAGAAGCTGATAAAAAGGGGAAGAGAGACACATGAACAACAAGGAGTGTCCAGCCCAGGCAAGAGCTCTCAGCCAAGGATGGCTGCTGGCTGAGCGAGCGGCACCAGCTGGGGTACAACTGGGGGAGACACCTTGCATTTGGGCTACAGCCGCTCTGGGGAGGCTTCAAAGAAAAGTAATAAGTAGGTTAGTCGGCACTCAGCCAGCTGGAGATTTTCAGAAATGGGCCTTTCAGATACTCGCCAGTTTAGATCTTTATGCACTGAACTCATTTCAGGCAAAAATTACCCAATAAAAGAGATTCTAGACTGTGCTGTCATCTCCAGACAGTTCAGATCTCCTGTTCCATCCAGTGTGCAAATTCAGTTGGAAAGGGCAGTGAAATCTGGGGTCTGTGTGGGGAAGCCCGGTCCTCACCATGCTGTCACACATCATGACACACCATGGCCTCTTTAGTGATGGAAAGCATGGTGGTATCTGAGCATGTCCAGAAATCCACAAATTCTTTGACACTTCTCCTGTCAAAACATGGAATCTATTATCCCTTCCCTGGAATATGGGCCAATCCTAGTCACTTGCTCCTAACAAATAGAATGCTCTGGAAGTAACTTGCATGGCTAGATCATAAAAGGTCATGGTGCAGTTTCTGCTTTCTCTCTCTTGGTATCCCTATCCCTCTCTATCTCCCTCTTCCTCTCTCCCTCTCTATCAGGACGCTGACACTTGGCACCTGCCACCATCTTGGCACCCAGCCCCACCAGGCAGCCACATGGCAAAGCCACATGTGGGTGTGAGGGAGTGAATCCTCTGACAATTGAGGCCCCAGGCTGTCGAGCTGCCCCAGATGGTGTTAAGTGGAGCAGAGGTGAGCTGAACTCCCTGAGTCAAGCCCAAACTGCAGCTTCATGAGCAAATTAAATGTTGCTGTTAGTTTAAGCTGCTAAATGTTGAGGTGCTTTATCACACACCAACAGATATCCAGATCAGAAAGCTGTTCATTCAGACTTCTCATTTTTGTAGTATTTGGAAACTGAGGCCCCCGTGAGACAATGCCTGGCCATTAGGGTAGAGCTGCTGCTCAGACACTGACATCTGGCCTCCCTGACCAATGCCATATACTTTGCCCCACATGAGGATACACATTCTGTGTTTACTGGCATAGCACTCCCAGAAGGAGTAAGAAATGGCTACCAGGTGGCCTTACCTTGAGCAATCTCTATCTTCTCATACTGATGTCAGATGGTGGACAGGGCACCAGGGCTCCTGGGAATAGGCCCTCCTTGCATGCCATCTAGTGCTGTTTGTATAAAGAGTTCTGGGTACCTAGCAAGGGTTGGGGAGACAATGGTGGTGCTTTACCAGATCTCTGCACCCTGGGAGACAACCGCACATAGATATGAGGAAGGTAAAGCTGTTCCCAGTCCTGGAGTGGCGGCCTGGATACTCAGAGGGTCTCCTCTGGGGTGGAAGGAGCCAAGGGGCAAGGCTCTGTCCAGTTGGATCCCGGAGCTGGAAGAAACAGCAGTGAGCCTCATGCATGTGCTCTCTACTCAGGCATGAGGATAACATCCAGTTCCCCCACGGAGACAGCAGATAAGCCATCTTTCAGAGAGCTAATCGTCAGAAGAAAAACTACTGTGCCCCTAGGTGGATACAGATAGAATTCACAGGCTTCAAGGGACAGGGTGAAGTCCATGGGGTGGCAGTGTCACAAAGCAAAGAGGTGGGACCACTGGGAACCAGGGAAGGACCCCAGACCAGGTGATGGCTCTCGTTATTCATGCATGTACTTTAATGTGCATCTGGTAGTTCTGCAAGCAGCCAATCGGTCACCAAAAGTATGATGAATTGATTACTGGGAGCCCAGGACACCCCTAGGCTTTCTAGGGTAGCAATAGCTACTAAAATAGGCAGAGCCCTATTTTACGGACCCACACCACTGCACCTGCAGGACTCCCTAAAGGAAAGCTAAAGGCACAGGCAGTGTGGGGAGTGCCCCACACAGGGCAGGGATATGGAATCAGAGCTCAGAGAGACCTGAGCTTCATAGAGTTGGACAAGAGGGAAAGGCCTGTGGATGAAGGCCCACCGGAAACCAGAGAGAAGTTACCAAGCACTCCCTGAGCATGTGGCTGGAGCCTGCCTCGGACCAGTACTCTCCCACAGACCCAGCACCCTTCACCTGAGAAGGAAGCTCCTAGATCTGATCCCCACCTCTCCAGCCCATGCTGTCTGTCCACCCCAGCATCCCGCTTGCTCCCGTCTGCCTGTCCATCACCCTTGCTTGTTGATAAAACTCTGGGTCTGTTCTTCCACTCGGTGCTGCACTTCATTCCACCACTTTGCAGCTGCTGGGCTTGTTCAGGTCTGTCAGGAAAAGGCTCAGAGATTCAGAGGGGACTTCTGGCCTGATGAAGTAAGACACATCCACATTCCAGAGCAATGTAGGGCTCAGCATAATCAGGCTATAAACTAAGGCCACAGAGGAATGCTGTTTGAGCCCAACAAAGGGAGAGATCAGCTCTTAGGAGGCTCCAGGAAGACTTCCTGCAGGAAGGAGCATGTGACACATACCCTCAAGGATCTGTTGGATCTAAGGGTTGAACCGTGAGAGCAAATAAAAGAGGAAGATAAAAATCTAGACAAAAGACCAGTCCTAAACAAGGCTCAGTGATAAGAAATGCTGTAACTAAATCAGGGAAGACTCTCCTTCCTTGGTGGGCAGGAAGAGGACCACACTGTCACGATGCCCCACGTAGCCGGCTGAGGTAGGTCATTGGAGATGAGGAGAAGAGGCCATCCTGAGCAGGGAGAATGCAGCTGGGCCCAGCCTGATACACACACAAAGCAAGGGTGGGAATGTCAATCCATGTCCATCAGGGGGGCACCTTTGAGCACCAGGTACCCAGGCAGGAAGACCAATGGCAGGGGAAGTTCTGGGACAGCATTGCCCTGGGCCAGCCCTGATTCCCACCTAAGCTGTGAGGGCCATGGTTTACAATGCAGAACGCCCTGCTTCTCCATGTCCACACATGGTTATCAAGCACATGTCCAACCTCATTGCCCCAACCCTGCACCCTGTGTTATTCCCTCCCCCAGAGCCAGGGGCTGGGATGGGTCTGGGACACCTGCCCTCCCCAGCCAACCACTGTTCCTCCTGACTGTTCACCATGCATGGATGCTTGGCACGTGGGCCTCAGTCACCCAGTCCTTTCACTGGAGCTCATAAAGAGCGTAGACAGAGGGGCAGGAAGGCCTACTGGTAGATTCTCTTTTGGCAGCACAAAGATCTAAGGGACTCCCGTCAGGATGGACTGGGATGAGGTCCCTTCCTCAAATGGGGTTTCCAATTCATAGGACTGAGCAGGCTTACTGGGTCCCCATGACTCCAGTAGGACCTTGAAACCAGAAACGCTGGGGGGTCACTATGGTCTCTGAGAATTAGGCTTTCTTCACAGGGCACAGAGACTACCCCCAATCACAGAGAGTGAGCATACCACCTGGTTCTCCAAGGGGGAAGCATCCCTAATGCCTCCAGGTAATAATTAAGTCAAGGTGGTGCCTTTCGAGGGAGGTATATCCCCCATAATAAAGTGCACAGTACCAAAATGGTGAGGGGTGGTCTCATGGAAGGGGACTGTGCAAGAGCTGGACTTGGTCAACACAGGGCTCTCCAAGAGCTCATCTTCACGCCCTGTAGAGGGAGCCTTGGGGGAGCCCAGCCTCCTTCAAGTGTGTGCTGTGGCCTGGGGCTCTAGATTCCCCAGAGAGGCCCCTCACCCTTCCTCTGCATGCACACAGGCTCCAGGAGCCCTGCCCTGCTGGCAGCTTAGAGCAGGGGACAAAAAGCAAACCCTCTTTCCAGCGTGTCGAGCTTTGTGCTGGCTTAGCCTACCTGTGTGGCCAGCTGGTTGGCCTTACATGGCTGCTATGACTTGAGGCAACCTCCCTCATCTAGCTCAAAGGCCCAGTTCTTCATGAATCTTCACTTTTTTTTTAATCCTGCCTTATTCATTGTCACATGAACTTAAACCTAATGACATTATAATGAAAGGTAAGGAGTGTGGGGTGGCTAGGCCTGAACTGAACACCTCCTGCCTATCCCATCATTCATTTGGGCATCTGCTCCCAGATCTCTTGGAATCCCACAACCCACAGATGTGTTAGAAGTATGAGACCCCATTAACAGAGAAGAAAATCAAGGCCAGAGAGGAGAGGAATGTGTATACATCTCACAGCAAAGTAAATGACTTCTCCATTCAAACCATATGACTCCAAGGCTATATTATATCAGGATTAGCATAGCCCACCTGGGCAATAAAAGAATAAAGGTGGTTTCTTTTAAAAATTCTCTCTCTCTCTCTCTTTGTCTCTCAGTCTCTGTCTTTGATTACAAAAGCTGTAATCAAAACCACAGCACTGTTTTTCAGGACCTACCATCTTCCCTCCAATGTGGGTCCTACAGAAAGGATCTGTATAGGCAAGAAGCTTCTGTGGAGGGAGAAGCTGGATCTGGGTGGCTTTGAGTGTCCACCTGCTGAGGAAGTATTTTTCCTGCCTAACTCCCAGTTTCCACTCAGAACAGGCAGGAGAAGAAGCAGGCCACAGGTAGTCAGAGGCCCAGAATGAAGGTGAGCCAGAAACCATGCAGTTGGGGTCTGGGGGTACAGACCACGGTCAGGAGTCAACCAGCTCTCTACTCCCAGGACCCAGCTTCCCCTAGGGGCCTGCAGGAAGAGAGGAAGAGGGAGAGGGGGTGAGTCAGAGCCTCCAGTGCTGCAGCTGCTGCCACAATGGAGGCATTGAAACTGGTGTGGGCAGAAGCGGCAGGGGCAGGGAAGAAGAGCGTGGAGGGATGGGGCCACCAGGAGAGCCCCACATGAGAGGGCCTGATGTCTAAGGAGTCACAAGGAAGGAACTGCACTTTGAGGGAAGGGGCCTCCTGACCTTTAAGTCTGCCCTTGGTGCCACGAAGGGGGGGCAGGTCGGACCTCAAACAGCCCCCCTGGGCTCATGCCTGCATCTTATTATCTGCCCCGCCCCCAGATGCATCAAATGCCCATTGTTCTCAGATTCCCCAGCCTGCAGCCACTCGTGTCCTTGGCTAAAGCATGTGTTGTGGGCACAGTGACAGTAGAAGAGGAAGAGAGACTGAGTGCAGTCTGTGCCCTCCTCTACTCTTCCCCACCTGTCCTCAGTGCCCCAGGTCTTCAGTGCCACTGGAGGCTGGAGACAGGGCTCCTCTCCTCCCCGTCCCTGGAGCCTGTCCTTGAGGAGGGGCCTGGCCCCCAGACGGGTATCGTCTCCAGGCCCCAATGCAGTTCCCATGAGTTGGCATCAGCCTCTACACCTGATCTGATGCTAATCTGGTGCCTCACACCAGTGCCCTCACCCTCAGACCTGCAGGTCTATCGTCGTCTGCTGAGGACCAGCCTTCGCTCCTTTTAGATGATTATCAACAGCTGAACAGATTTTCTGGCAGGGGCAGGTTCATGTTCTTAACCTCCCAACATCCTTCAAATGTGCCCACTCCTCTCCTCTCCACCATCAGCACCTTACTCTCAGCTGCCCTCCTCCCCGCCTTGGACACCCTGGAATATTCTCCAAGCTTCTTGTCCTGACTCTCCAATCCATTTGCTTAAAAAAAAAAAGAAAAAAAAAGGTAAACCTGATTGTATCACTCACACCCTAAAATCCCTTCAAAATTTCCCCATTGCTTTTGACCTAGAGACCCAACTGCTTCTCATGTTCCAGAAGGCCTGGTGTGGTCTAGCACAGCCTCCCAGCTTCTATTATTTTCTTCACTTCCCTACTCTTTCATCGGACAATAAAGCTCCCAAGGTCAGGGGCCACATCTGGTTTGCTCTTAGACTATTGTGACTTCATCCTGGGCTCAAGCAGTAGTAATAAGTGAAAAACTGGAAGAATGAATGAATGAATGAATGAATGAATGAATGACCAAAGGAGGCAGCTGACTCTCTGGAAGGTAAAGAGGACCACTCCTTTTGCCCAAAGCATGTCCTATTAGTCTGATGCCCGAAGTTCCATGGAAGCTGGATTAGATCCCTCCCAGGTGTCTTTCAACTCTGTAGAGGGGCAGTTTGCCCTCTTTCAGACAGAGCCATCAGACTAGATGCTATGCCCGGGTCCTTTTATTTCACTGTTTCATGTGTCTGTGAGAAAGACCCTGGGTGTGTGTGTGTGTGTGTGTGTGTGTGTGTGAAGAGGGAGCCTGACTCTGGGCCACATGGACACAGAAGAGCCTTTATTCTGGCCGACTCTTGATCCCTCACTCTGACTAAGCCCATTGGTGCACTGTGGGGGGCTGGGGGGGCAGATAAAAAGAAAGGTCTTGAGGAATGCTGGGGAAGGAAGAGAAGCCGAGTGTCTGGATTGTGTGACCTCAGGCTACAACGCTACAGTGACTCTCAAAACATTCTCCCGTATCAGGAAGTTGGAATGTGAGTCACACTCTGCGCGCTCCCCCAAGTGTTTCTTGGCTGAGCGGAACTACAAATTGTTCAACTAATTGGGCTGCATTCTGAACTCAGCCTTCCTCCAAAGCAGGCCTCTTTCACAAGCCTCCCACAGGACTGACCTGTGGGGACTCTTGCCACCTGTGGTCAGGAGAGTGAGCTGCACTGGGGCAGGTGCCACAGTGAGGAAGAAGGAGCTCCCAGTCACTCAGTGGGGGCAGGAGATGTTGCCTAAGAGGACACATGATCTGGCATTGCTCAGTTTGCAAAGAATTCGCCATCTACAATGGTTAGATCCATAAAATAATCCTGTGAATTTAGCAGAGCAAGAGTGCATTGTCATTGCTTCGCACGTAAAGTCAATGAAGCTCAAACAGTGCCTGCAATGTCTGTGGTTGCAGAGTGGGGGGCAGCGGGGGCAAACAGAATCAGGCAGGCAGCATCCCTGGGGGTGATAGCCCATCTCATGACACTGCTCTCTGGGGACTTACAAATTCCACCATAGAGGTTACGGGTAGACTGTGGGAATTTTTCATGAGTCTTTTAAAAAGCTATCATTGGTGTAAGTTGGTTTTGCAGACAAAATGGGGAGAGCTAGCTAAATCATGGCATAATGGTAATTGCACTGAGTTCACACCAGAGAACAAAGAGGAGCCAGAGAGATTAAGAAACAGAAGACAGGATCCTCAGACCTCTGAACCTACTACCTGGGCCTCTGTGGGCTGCTGGGGGCGGGGTGTGTGTGTGTGTGTGTGTGTGTGTGTGTGTGTGTGTGTGTGACTGTAAACCCACCTCCCTCAAAGCATTGTCCAGCCCAGCTAACAAACACAGATGTCTTCAGTATAAAAGGAAAAGCAAGATGACAGATAGAAATGGTATTTTTGTGTATTTATTTTCCATCAATTCTTGTATACCACCCTGCCTCCAGTCTGTCTTGTTGGAAGGAAAATCAGGAGCAATAAAATACTCAATATTCAATTTTTTGAACCCCCAAACTAGTTCTTAAAACTCAGATAATAGTGAGAAAAGCTAAAACTTGCAATTTTCAATAGCCAAGTTGTGGTAAGATAATTTTAGAGTCTAAAGGCCAGGCCTCGGGGAAGCAGGGATAATTTTCTTCCCCTAATGGCAGACTATTCTGGAGGGAATAGATGAGCATCAGGGCCTGGACTAGGAGAGAGAAAGAGGTTGTGATCTGGGGGACCAGAAAGAGAGAAGAGGTCAGCACTGAAAGAACCTTTCATGCAGCACCAGAGGCCACTGACTGGACGATCACCTTCTGAATGGCCATGGACATCACCTGCATTGAGAAGCCAAGTGCGCCATTGTTCCCACTGCTGGGGAGTCAGGTCACGCAGCCACCACTGTCCACATGCTGCACACAGAAATGTGTGCAGAAGCCATTCCGCCAATGCACACACATGAGGGCTTCTCCATTCCCTGTCCAGACTGTCCTTTCAATGGAGCACTCTCCCAGCTCTCATGAGTCTCCTGAGACAAGGCTGCCACCCCTGATACCCAGAGGGGCAGAGGCGGGAATGCAAGGAAAGGTCCCAGCCCCTGAACGTGATGAGACTGCATGGCGATGACCTTCAGCTCTGTCCCTTTACAATAACACTTCATCAGCCCCACAGCAGAGTGGAGGTTGCAATGGTTAGGTCTCATTCATTTGTAAAATGAAATTCAGTGATGGGACTGTCTCATCTTCAGCTTGAGTTGTCCAGCACATGCCACATGGACACCCCAAGGAGAACTGCCCTGTGCATAGCTTTTCCAGGGGGTCAGGGGCTTTGTTTGTATCGCAGGAACTCAAGGCCCAAGCCCAGGCAACAGGAAGAGATAAGAAGAGGCTTGGATGGCCAGGCCTTGCACACCTCTCCCTGAGAGGTTCCCTCCCACGGCTGGGATGGAGAGGTGGTGTTGGGCTGCCTGTAATCCCTTTGTTCACCATCTTCTCAATGTCCCTGCCTACATTCTGGAATAAGGTTACAACTTCAGGCCTCATAGAGCTTTCTTCAGAACAAGAGTCCTGCTGGGGTGGTAGGTGGCTCAATAGGTTATGTGGCCAACTCCGGAGTTAGTTGTGATCTCACAGTTCATGAATTCAAGCCCTGCATCGGGCTCTGTGCTGACAGCTCAGAGCCTGGGGCCTGCTTCGGATTCTGTGTCTCCCACTCTCTCTGCCCTTCCCCAGCTTGTGCTCTGTCCTTCTCTATCTCTCAAAAGATGAATAAACATTAAAAATTTAAAAAAAAAAAGAACAAGAGCCCTGTAGATATAAGATAAGGGAAGGTGTGAACAGTCTTAACTAGTGGAAAATTATCAAGGTGCCCGTATGTACACTGGACTGGGTTATCCCTGGGAACGGACACCTGGAAGAGGCACTGGAATTTGGGAGTCCACGGCAAGAGATGCTGAGGGAGTGAAACGATAGTAAGCCCTGCCTGTCTCACCTCGGCAGCCTCTGAATAGACACATATTACCCCAACCTGCTCTTGCCTTCCCATCAGTGGGACCCTGGCCATCTCAGGATGGGAGACCAGGGCTTAAGTCTGGGATTGAAGGGAAAGACAGAAGAGAACTGATCATTGTCCTGATGCCTGGGCACCCACCATAGCCTCTCTTGAGCAGGCAGGGCCAGCACAGGGATGGCGAGGGGACCAGGGAAAGGATGTTGAAAACAAAGCCTCAGGGCACCTTCTTCGTAAGAAGGGTAACACCCTTTGTTTGTCAGGCTTCTTGAAGTGTCCTAGAGAGTAACACATCCACCGTCAGGCACCAGGATGCAGAACTGAGGATGGTAAAGGGAGCTGACACCTGGGGTCTGACAAGGACATGCCACACCTGACTGATGTTCTCCACGGATGCTCCATCACTAAACCCTCAGACACCCTCAGGAGAAGTAGGTTTCCAGATGAGGAAAGAAAGGCTTGAAGCCAGGAGCCAGGAAGACAATTCAGGAAGGCGCATTTGAGCTCCTTAAGATGAAAGGTTGTTCAGTTCCTTTGCAAGTTTGAGATTCCTTGATTCTATCTGTCCATTGTTGTGAGTACAAGAGTGACAGTGTGCGTGCCTGAGGCTGAGGATGTGAACACTAGTTTCCTTCATGCTAGTAAAATCACAAAACACAGATGCTTAATTTCTAAACGTTCCCCCAGAGGTAGCATTGCTTTTATTAAAATGATAAAGAATAAAGGAATAAACAGAAAGAACTAGTTTTGTCAGAAGGGATTCAGTAGTTTGTTTGCATTTCTAGCTTCTAGGGCTTGACATAATTCAATGGCTTGCCTTTACCTGAGTTTTCCTGAGTTATATACACACGTGCATATCCACACATGAGCAACATACATGTGAACACACACACAACACTCTGGGTAGCTTGCTAAGCTACCTCTGGCCCTGCATTAGTCACATTCTTTCCTACAGAACAATGCCCTCCTCGCTCTGGGTTGATTGTCTTTTATGATTAATGAACATTTTAAATCCTCACAAATTCTGCAGACTGGCTTTGAAAAGCACTAAACAATCTCCCAGCTGTCATCAGGATGTGCTTTAGAGTCTGCGATGAGAAAGTGCACAGGGGCATCTGTGGAGGAGGGGCAGGGTGCTGGACACAGGCCACTGGGATCTAAGCCGTCCAGCTTCCTCGCTGTGTGACCTGAAGCAGATGCCTTATCCTCTCTGAACCTCAGTACCTTTATTTGTAGCTGGAAATGTGATAGCACCTCCACTGGTGTGGAGATGAAATAGTTAGCACAGAGCAGTGTTTAGAATAGCACCTTTGGTGTCATAAGGCAGGAACTCCAGATCCTCCTCCTGTGGGCTCAGACACCCAGGATCTGCGAACCGTCAGGAGGTTTGGAGCTCTGTGCCCACCAGTAGCCACACACAGATTGAGTCTGGAAACTCTAGTGGTTTGGGCCTTTAGTTTCTATGGAGTTGGACCCCACAGTGCTGGCTCTTTCTTCCATTTCTTGAGTGATAATAACCCATTGGGCCTGTGAATGTTGCTCTTGGACCCTGGCTTATTGGGCTCAGCATTGACTCCATGTCTACCCAGTTCAGGGGTTGGTGTCATTCCCACCCTTGTTTGGGAGCTGTTTCCACAACACAGATCCTTCCAGAATTGCATTGCTATCATCTCCTGGACAAAGAGTGCAAACCCTGTTCAGAGTCTCCTGTGGCCCCAAGATGAGAAAAAGGAAGCCAAAGCAATCTCTTGAAATGGTTCAAAGACTAAGCAAAGCACACCATTTGAACTGCACTGGACAGACTTTTAGGAACAGTGGCCCCTGGAGAATGGCAAATTCTCACTGGGCCAAACGCAGGGAAGTGATCTCGCCTACCCCACAGGCATCCTGCACGTGGCCCATTTGAATGTACTGAGATGCACAGTGACTTGACAAAGATGCCCGAGTGGAATGGTCCGGGGGGGATGTGCTCTGACTGGCACACGCAGTTGTCATTGCCAGCGACACCCCAAAGCTACTGCAACTTTGGCTCAAAGATGAGCATATTTCTGTTCTGTTTTTTAAATCTTTTAATGGCTCCTAACTTCCTTTTCAGTACATAATAACAAAAACATCACTAACAATAATGATGATAATTTCATGATTTGGAATTATTGAAACCTACAGTACTGTGCTAAGAACTTAAAGTGGCCTTGCCTAATGTCTTATGATACACAGTAAACAGGCAGTACTGTCATCCCTCTTTTTTTTTAATTTTATGTCTTTATTTTTGAGAGAGAGAGAGACAGGGTGAGCTGGGGAGGGACAGAGAGAGAGGGAGACACAGAATACAAAGTAGGCTCCAGGCTCTGAGCTGTCAGCACAGAGTCTGACGCGGGGCTCAAACCCACGGACTGTGAGATCATGACCTGAACCCAAGTCAGATGCTTAACTGACTGAGCCACCCATGCACCCCTGTCATCCCTCTTTACAGATAAGGAAACCGAGACCTGGGGAGATAGGCACGCAGACAGTGAATGATAGAGGCAAGACACAAACCCACCTGCTTCTCCACAAATGATTTTTCTAGATTGTCTATTGTCATCAGCGTCTCCATGTCCCTGCTACAGTGTTCTCTGCTTCTCAAGGATATGCCTGGAACCCCAGCACCACTGTCCCCCTGGGTCCAGGTTAGGTCAGTCTGGACACTGGGATCTGGAGTTCAGAAGTGGAGAAATAGTGTCTTTCTCTGTCCTGCAGCCACAGTCATTGGTCTCTGGGTGCTGCACGGAGGTGACATACACAGATCGGCAGCTCTCAGGTCTCCAGGTGTCCTGGCAATGCCTGGTTTGATCCTGAAGCCCCTGCAGTCACGTTGATGACTTCTCTTTGACTGCTGTCCTGGAAGTCCTGAGGAGGACTTCCTGACTTCCACCCTCCAGTCTCTCCCATGGTGGAAAAAGCCCCTAGGTCCCCCATGTTAAATCTCTCTCTACTCAGATTACCTGGAACGGCTCTGCTTCCTTCCATAACCCTGAGCAAGGCCCCTCAGTTACAGCTCACAGGGTCCGAAGCAGTGCCAGCCAGAGACATCATCCACACTCCTTCCCGCACACCCTCTGCCGAATTCCTGCTCACACCAGGTTTTTCCCTGATGCCAAGCCCTTTCCACCTGCAGGCTGAGAGCTCATTTCTCCAGGAAGTCTTTCTGGACCCAAGGACCCAGTTAGGTCTCCTTGCTTCACGCTTGCTACACCGTGTGCAGCAAACATCCTGCTTGATGTCAAGCTCTACGAACAAGCAATTATGTCCATTTTGCACCATTGTGCCAGCACAGGGCCTATACATAGACTTGGTGTTAATGGATAAAATAGATGAAATATGTTGGAAAGGCTTTGAGATCATGATGCCTGGTAGAGGGAAAGAGAATATATGCAGTCAAATCCCTGAAGTCTGATAAAGGAATGCATATCGGCACAGACTCTGAGCTGGGTGGGCTCCACAACGTACAAAGGTGAGCCCACTAGGAGCCCACATCCGGGAGGTGTGAACACGTATACGAGTCTGGTGGCCTCTGCGCAGCTGCATTCTGTTAAGGTTTCTGGTGACTTCTGCCTCCTTTTGTCCCTCTAGGAGCCGTATTTGTGCCTGAAGGAAAAGCAGTGCCAGGAAGGAGCCCATTTCCAGATGTCAGGAAGGCCACCTCTGCCCTCTGCGGATGGCTTATTTTAGTTCCAGAACTTTCAACAAGAGTAACCCGTTGATATCAGGTCCTTAAACAGCATACTTAAAGAATGAGTTTACACCACTTAACCATTTTTATATATTTCATCAAGGACTAGGAAAGCAAACTTTTTTTTTTTAACCAAACAGAGTAACGGTCTCACCTGTCATCACTGCTAGGAGGGAGAGGGGAAGCTGGAACACCACCGGACGGCCAAGCCCCGTGAAGCTGTGACCCGGTTTTAGCTTGCGAAAGTTCTGCAAAGGTGCTTTTAAAACCCTACACGATTTGGTATAGATTACACTGGCGAGCGGCAGAGTCCAGCGTTTCCACACCACCTGTCATCTGTGGTTGGCTTACAGCCGCTGCCCCTCAGCCCCCCTGGCCCAGGGCTCCTCACCCGCTGCCCCCAGGACAGTGTGTCTGGGGCTGCATCTCACCCCACCATCCAAGAAGTGTGTTGTGGTCAACAAAGCTTAAAGCCGAGACACCACCAGGAGTACCCACACAAAAGCAGGTGACAGGAGAGGAGCCAATAAAAGGATCCAGTGAAAGAGGCCACAAGGGAAGGAAAGCCACCAGGTCTATCCGAATAATATGGACCTCTGCCGCCCTCTAGCAGGCGCTGGCGGCACTGCCTCCGGTGCCACGGAGCCCAGGAACAGACAGCAGGCTCGAAGCTGTTACAACCTCAGACACTGCCTGGCACTGTCTGCCGGTGACCTTGGGAAGTTATTGAAAACAGCCGTGCAGTTTTCTCTTTTATAAAGGGGGCTGGGGGGCAATACTACTCCTCACCTCCTATAAGACTGTTATGAGGTTTAAACGGCCAAGATGGAATCACAGGGACCGGATTTAACCTCCTGACCAAGAACCGCTGCAGGGTGGGGGACGAGACTGACCAAATATCTGAAATAACTGTTTTCAACACATAGCACAGACACAAAGTGTAGGGATCTCTGAGAGAGAGGAAACAAATGATCTCTTTGGTTGCCCATCTCACTGACCCCATGGCACAGGGAGAGGACCCTGGCATAGCTTGCAGCTTCCCTGAGTTGAGGAGACAAAGCTGAGAGTCCGAAGAAACCAAGGCAGATACTGAGGATCTGGAGCAAGAGAGAGCTGCAAAGAGACACAGCTCTAGAGAACCCCAGAACTGGCTCGGGTAGCACATATACTCACGTTGGAATGATACAGAAAGTAATATTAGCCTGGCCCCTGCACAAGGATGACCCACAAATTCGTGAAACTCCAGAGAACTCCAGAGAAAGGGTCCCCTCTAAGTACGTAGCAGAGTACTGATCAGCACAGACATGTGGAGAAACTACCAGAGACCAGGAGAGAACCACCTGACGTCACTGCAGGGCAGGGTTCCCAGCACTCACACAGGACGGGAATAGCGTCTCTTCCCTCAAGGCAGACTGAAACTTCACAAACAGTAAGGCATCAGCTGGATCTTGCTTGCTTCAGGACTAGGGAATGATTACCCCCAGAGTAAACACAGCTCCAGCCCTGCTAAGAAATTTAAAGGCATGACCTGAGAGGGTGTAACTGTTTCTATGTAACTTAACCGTATCGCAGGACAAAGCTCCAAAAAAACATGCAGTAAAACAAAAATACCCAGCATACAACATAAAAAGTAACAATGTCCAGCGTTCCATTAAAAAAAAAAAGGGCACACATGCAAAGGGGCAGAGAAAATAACCCATAACGAGAAGAAAACTCCATCAACGGATTGAGTGCCAAAACAGGACACATTAAAACCGGTGGGATAGGAATCAAGCAAGGAGGGGAATTTATGGGACCAAACTAGGTTTGGAAGCAAGAAAAATTTCAGGTCTATGTTGATCACCTTCCATCTTTTAAGGAAAAATAGAAAAGAAGAGCAAATTATACTGAACATAAACAGGAGAAAGGAAATAATAAAGATCAGGGCATAAATCATGGAACAGAAAATAGAAGAACAAGAGAGAAAAATCAGTGAAAATAAAAGCTAGAAGTTTTTTTTTTAAAGAAGACCAATAAAATTGATAAACCCCTGGTCAGATGGATGACAAAATAAGAGAAAAGATTCAAACTACTAATGTCAAGAATGATAGTTGTGATATAATTCTAGATTCTACAGCTTCTAAAAGAAAAAAAGGAGAATATTGTGGAAAAACTTGAGGCCAAAATATTCAACAAATGAAATAAAATGGACAAATTCTCTGAGAGCCAATATCAATGCTCACTAAAAAGTAACAGATAACCTGACGGTGCCCTATATCTATTTTTAAAAGTAAATGTATACCTTAAAATTTTCTCAAAAGAAAAACTCCAGGTTTTGTTATGCAATATTAAGGAAGAACTAATACAAATTCTATAATACTCTTCCAGAAAATTGTATAGAAGGAAATATTTCTCAGCCCATTCTAAGAAGCAAGTATCGCCCTGAATCAAAACCAGACAGACTTTATAAGAAAACTATTGGGGTGCCTGGGTGACTCAGTCGGTTAAGCGTCCGACTTCGGCTCAGGTCATGATCTCATAGTTTGTGGGTTCGAGCCCCATGTCAGGCTCTGTCCTGACAGCTAGCTCAGAGCCTGGAGTCTGCTTCAGATTCTGTGTTTCCCTCTCTCTCTGACCCTCCCCTGCTCATGCTGTCTCTCTCTCAAAAATAAATAGAACATTAAAAAAATATTTAAAAAAATAAAACTATCGACCAATATCCTTAAGAAAATGAATACAAAAAAAAGCCAAATTTTAGCAAATTAAATACAATGGTGTAAAAAGATAATACATCATGACAAAGTGAGATATAGTCGAGGAATACAAAATCTACTTATGATTTGAAAATCAATCAATGCAATTCACCATATTTATCAATTAAAAAAGAAAAAAACAAATAAGCATCTCAAAAGACACAGTAAAAACATCTTCAAAAACTCCAACCTTCAGGGCACCTGGGTGGCTCAGTCTCTTAAGTGTCTGACATCAGCTCAGGTCATGATCTCACTGTTCGTGAGTTCAAGCTCCCGCATCAGGCTCTGTGCTGACAGCTCAGAGCCTGGAGCCTGCTTCGGATCCTGTATCTCCCCCCCCCCTCTCTCTCTCTGCCCCTCCCCTGCTCATGCTCTCTCCTGAATCCAACCACCTCTCACAAAACTGCTGCTAGCCTGAACCCAGCCACCGTTACCTCTCACTGGGATAATTTAGCGTTTTATCTGATCTCCTAGCTTCCACCCTTCCTTTCAATGAACGGTCCACAGAGCAACCAGAATAGCCATTCCATGTGAAACCTGACATCTCTCTTTTCTTTGCTCACAGCCTTGGCCAGAACTTCAAACACCACATCAAACAAACGGCGATAGTGGGCATCCTGATCTTGTTCCTAAATTGGAAGAATAAGAATCTAATGTTCTCCATTAAATATTAGGTTTCTGTAGGATCTTTGAACATAACTTTTGCCAACCTGAGAAAAATTTCCCCCATTTCAATTTTCTATTTTTTAATCATAAAAGTTGAACTTTGTAAAATACTTTCCTATGTTAATTTAAATTGTTCTGTGATTTTTCTCTAGAAGTCTTTTAATATGGTTAACGATTTTTAACCAAAACTTTTATAACTTCAGATGATGAGCTCCCATTGTAGGTTATGTTCCATGTGAGCATGATATATTTTTTAACATGTTATTTCATTCACTTAGCTAAGATTTGAGTTTTTCCTTCTACAGTAATAAGTAAAATTGGAGTACTGTTTTCACCTTTATTGTTCTTATCTGAATTCTGAATTAAAAATTACATTAGACTCACAAATGAGCCAGAAAGTTTTCTCTTTTTCTAGTGATGGAATCACTTATAAAAATTAGGGATTAACTATTCCTTAAATGTTTTATAAAATTCACTAAAAGCCCATCTGGACTTGGGGCTTTGAAGACAGGAAATCTTTAAATACCACTTTAATTTCCTTAAAAATTAGTGGTTTAGGTAACTCCTAATTTCTTTATGAACACATTTTGGCCCTTATTTTTCTTAAACTTCATTCTTTGCATTTGGTTTTTTAAAGTTAGTAGCACAATTAAACATAATTTAATGTTCAGGCTTATGCTGAGTTCACTTACCAACCTGTGCTTATGTGAAAAGGCCAGCCTTCTCCCCAGCTGGAAACAGAATTGAGGTCCCTGGGTGGTTCAGTTGGTTGAGCATCTGACTTCAGCTCAAGTCATGATCTCAGAGCTTGAGAGTTTGAGCCCCACATCCAGCTCTGAGCTGACAGCTCAGAGCCTGGAGCCTGCTTTGGATTCTGTGTCTCCCTCTCTCTCTGCCCCTCACCTGCTCGTTCATGCTCTGAGATCTCTCTCTCCCTCTCTCTCTCTCTCTCTCTCTCTCTCTCTCTCTCTCTCAAAAGTAAATAAACATTTAAAAATTAAGTATAAAAAAGCAGAGATCATTTTCTTTGATAATGTTCATACGTATTTCTAGACTTGTGTATAATGGATAATGTCTCCAACAGATTGTGCACCCTCTGTCATCCTCTGAAAGTCTGTGTTGTTTTAATAGCCATTTCAAGAAGCTCTGGCCTGCCTGGGTTCTTTCTACAATAAAATATAGATGGATTCTTCACACTCCTCTTTCTTGCCTTGGTACTTCATGCCACCAGGCACAGCTACTGTGTCTTCCTTGTTCTTTTGATCTATCCCTTCCCAGTCAGTGCCTGGCGCATTGCCCAAATAACCATGTCAATGGACTGATTACAACTGAAGTGTTCTCTCTGCTGCATTACAGTAAATGCAGGATTAACCAGAGAATCAAATCGCTACCTACAACTCCCAGTTGATGGAAATATCTCTCCCGATACCTTCACTTTTAGAAGTAACTAGCTGAGGAGTGTCTTGGTGGCTCAGTCAGGTAAGCGTCTGACTTGGGCTCATAGCACGATCTTGCAGTCAATAAGTTTGAGCCCCATGTAGAGCTCTGTGCTGAGGGCTCAGAGTCTAGACCCTGCTTCCAATTCTGTGTCTCCCTCTCTCTCTGCCCCTCCCCTGCTCTCTCTCTCTCAAAAAGTGAATAAACATTTTTAAAAAATTTTTAAGTAACCAACAAAAAAAATAATAGCTACCATTCATCAAATGCCTACTATAAGCCTGACATAAATCAGCACTTTGGATATGCTAGATGCTTTATTAAAGACATAGAAGGAAAAAATCTTAGTAACTTTGTTTCACTGATTGGGAAAACATGCCTCACTTGTGTTCAGAGACTTGCCTGAGGGCATTTAGTGAGTAAATAACAATGGGGACTCCAATTCAGATTCATCTGGTTTTAACCTACTCACTGAAAGGGGGAATTTTTCTCAATAAAGAAGCTTCCAAGGAATGATACAAATCAAATGGTTTCTGCAAATCAGGTATACGTACAAATTTTTAAGCTTATTGCTAATAATTTAATCCCTGGATAGCTATAAAGTTTCATGCTCGTACTAACTCTTGCCTAATGAAGTAACTGTCTGCAGTCTTATACTGAGGAAGACTTATACTGTGCAGCTGAGTTTGCACCAGGAGAGGAAGATTCCAGAGAGTGAATCTAATGTTTGTATTAGTCAAGATTCTCCCAAGAAACAGAGCCAGTGGGATGGATAGATTAAGAGAGAAGAGGAGAAGGAGAGAGAGAGAAAAATAAAAGGACTAGCTGGCAGACTGGAAATTCTAGCAGGAGTTGATGTTGGGGTCTTGAGTTCCAGGGCAATTGAAAGGCAGAATTTGTTCCCTCCCATGGTACTCAGTCTTTTCTCTTAAGGCCTTCAACTGATTAGATGAGGACCACCCATATTATGAAGGGTACTCTCTTTACTCAAAGTCTACTGGTTTAAATCTTCATAACAACATCTAAACATGCGTTTGACCAGTTGACTCAGTACCACTGCCTAGGCAAGTTGACACATAAAATTAACCATCAAATAGTCACAGACCAGGAGAACCATATTCTGTATAACAATGGATCTCAAATTTTAGCAAGTATGGGAATCCCCTGGAGGGCTTATGGAAACACAGGTGTGGAGCCCCATCCTCTGACTTTCTGATTCAGTAGATGGGGACTGTCTTTATAATCAGGTCCCTTGGCGCTAATGATGGTGGCCTAAGGACCACACCGTGAACCCCTGCTGCATAGTGTTGCTACTTTGCTCCAAGTGACGACATTGAAGCATCATGAACCATCATCACAGAAATGTATGCTTCTGATCTGTAGTCTCTGTATAATAACAATTTCGAGTTTTTCCCAACACTTAAAGTTTTCAACAAACAAGAAGGAGTTTCTTAACCCCCAGGGAAACGTCCATCCAGCCCTCGGCACCCACCCCCTCCATACAATTATATAAAGAAAGTTATGTAACTACTCGCATACCTCTAATCAGTTAATTCATGATTTAATTAAATGTAATTTAATTTATTGCAAAGCAATAGAGATACACCCTTACTGGTTAGCCTAGACATGCTGAAGTGTGGAGGAAGGATCCCAGGAGTCAGGACACTTGGGTTGGGCAAGATCACGAGGCTCACAGATTATACAACTGATCAAAGCCAGAACTCTTGGTTCCTAGGCTTCCCACCCTCGGGCCTCAGTTTTCACATCCATAAAATGAGTGGCTTGGCTCAGGTCTCTCCAGACCTAATTACTCTTCTACCCAGGTCTTACACATCTTGCTTGATTCAGTTCTATACAGACACTTGGAGAGTTAGTGGTGGTGGAGGGGAAACGGGCCACTCTGTAAGGTAGGAGGCTCCCCGTGAGTGGGGGAGTCGAAGTGAGAGTGGTAGGGATTTTATAGAGAGAATTCAGAGCGCAGACTGGACACATCTGTATTCCCTTCTCACACTGTAAATTCCTACCAATCCCTGAATTCCAGCCCAAATTCCTGGGATGGAGCTTGAAAGGAAGAAACAAACCTTAAAGAAATATAGAATGGTGACATTGTCACTAGAGTAATGATGGATGCCTATTATAAAAATATTAATCATGGAGCGCCTGGATGGCTCAGTCAGTTAAGCATCCGGCTTCAGCTCAGGTCATAATCTCGAGGTTCATGTGTTCGAGCCCCACGTCGGGCTCTGTGCTGACAGCTCAGAGCCTGGAGCCTGCTTCCAATTCTGTGTGTGTGTCTCTCTCTGCCCCTCCCTCGCTCACACACACACACACACACACACACACACACACACACACTCTGTCTTCTCAAAAACAAAGAAACATTTAAAAAATTTTTTAAATATATTAATTGTGCTCATGTATCTTAGGTGCAGAAATCCAAAATCATGTTGTTAAGGCTGTTTCAAGGTTTCGGAAAATAAATAAGTAAATAAATAAGGGTAAGGTCTCTACACCTTCAGGAAAACTGTTCCAACTTGGAATAATCGGGAACTGAATGTCACATTTAATCCTGCCAAGGCTTGGCAGAGCCTCGGGCAGGGAATGGTTTGCATTCCATCCAGAAAAGCGGCTTGGGTGCTGAGGAACCAGCAGACTCAGGGGGCCTCGTCAGGGTGACCGGCCACAGTGTTCCCCTGGGTGGGCTCATGCAGCAAAGTGCAATGAGGGTCACCCTGTCTGAATACCAAAGGCAGTTCCCCACCCCCACTCTCAACCTGGCCCCGCCCATCCCTCTGCCAGTGTTCCTGCTGGAAGCACCACCATGCAGTAAAACAAGGTACATTCAAGCCCGCTGGAGGCTGCAATTCCCACTGAACCACACACCATTGTAAGACTCAGTGCCTGCATTCTAAGAATCAGCCAACATAGCCGCAAACTTGGAGCCAGAAGACCTCCAGAACACTAGGCTCCGCCTTTCAAGGACCCTGTGATTTAGACAAGTCAAATCAACCCTCTGAACTTTGGTTTCTTCATCGGTAACCAGAGGTTATTAAGACATTCGACCAGGGGCACCTGGGTGGCTCAGTTGGTTAAACATGTGACTTCAGCTCAGGTCATAATCTCATAGTTCATGGATTCGAGCCCCATGTCAGGCTCTGTGCTGGCAGCTCAGAGCCTGGAGCCTGCTTCAGATTCTCTGTCCCCCTCTCTCTCTGCACCCCCCCCCTCCACTTGTGTGCACTCTCTCTCTCAAAAAGAAATAAACATTAAAAATTAAAAAAAAGATGTTTGACCAATCAACTCAAACCATATAGCTTAAAGTTGACACATAATGTTGGATCCTCCTGCCTATATGAGAAAAAGAATGTCTAACATCAGAGCCTGCATTGTGGTCATGTTTATATGGTGACGTGGTCCCATATGGACGTCCATGTATGTTTATCTTTGTACATAGATAAACACACGCATATTTCAATTAAGTAGATACAGCCCCATCTTGCTAGAAGAGTGGTTTTGTCTCTCATAAGCTCCACTCTCCCAGCATGCAGGGACAATGGACAAATGTCAGTCATGAACGGAATGGCACTGAGAAGCATGGCAGGCTTCTCCTGTGTTCCTAGTCTGTGAAATGAAACCAAAAGCCATCACCCGATGAGCTGTACCTTCACAATGAGGTGAATGAGTTCCAGCGTTGTGGAAAACCAGACCTTTTATCCAGCTGTGCAGACAAGGCCTGGCCCCACCCCGGTCCTCCAGGTCTGGGCCTCGATAACTGAACGCTGGCCACACCTGCCTCCCAGCTTCCCAGAGAATGACGTTCCTCTCATTACTTATTTTCCCTCCCCATACGCACTCACTTATGATGCCCCCACATTCCAGCCCCACATTAGCCCCATTTGTCTAGAAATTGCCCTTTGGTTTCTTCATATGACTTGAGAAGGCCCAAAGGCAGGAGCCAGTGTTCACAAGGACAATACATGGTTACAGTAAGGGGAGGCAGAGAAAGATTTGTGGTGTGAGGGGTTGGAAACCAGCAGCATCGTTGCTGGATGTGAGCCCTTACAATGTAGAGGAACTGATGGTCCTGAGTACGGGCAGGAAGGAGAAGACAGAAGCAGTGGCTGACCCACCGGGGCCCTGGCCTGAAAACGGAACCTAAAACTGCACCTGTGGCCAAGGCGGCCCTGCCTTCTCTCCAGGATGGTGCCTGAAAAACATCCATTGTGTGTGGCCAGTTCTTGTCACTCCCTGAAAGTATGGGGATTGTGAAACCAAAGCAACAGAATGAGCTGGGCCGATCGTGGTGCCCACATTGGGCCGAACCATGTACAAAATGTGGGTGAGTATAAAATACAAACAACGACAACTGTTTGTTGTTCGTCCAGGGACATGCTGCCGGAATGAGCAATACCGCTGGGTCAGGACAACCCCCAGCTCCCCACGGGTGCTGAGTGTTGTTTCCTTCTGCTTCCCTCCGTGTGCCCCGTCCCCCCAACCCCCGCATTGCGGCACAGGGTCCATGGGTCCAGTCCCAGCTCTTAGCACTGCAGCTCACAGTCATCTGTCAAGTGGAAAGGCTTCTGCTCCAAACTGCTCCCCCCGCCCCCCGTTAGCCTATGACTCTGTGGGCCACCGCTCCTCTCCAGTCCCGGAGCTGCAGTACACCTGCCTGTCCGAGGGGCCCACGGGACAGGGGGCTCTTGTCAGCAATGGGAATGACAATGCTGTATGTCAAAGGCATATACAAAGTCAGCATTTCCCAGGCTCCCCCCAAAAGGAAGGAAAAGCTAGCATTTATCTTATTAACCACGGCAAGATGCAAATCAGAGATTTCGCCAAGATGGCAGTGAAGCCCAAATTATTATTTGTGAGAGACTCGTGTTCTGTCTCACTAGAGCAAACGAAGCAACTGGATCATTTTCAAGCGTTTATTTGCAGGGCTGGTCTAAGATCTAGAAAATAGCTAAATGAAAACAAACCTGTGAACTTGACATTTTCCATTGATCTAATGGCTCATTTGCATTTGATCCACTGACTCCTCCTATTCAGGGAGATGGACAGAGACTTCGAGTAACTAGGTCTCTTATCTTTCAGAGTGGTTATAGGATTTCCAGATGTCACATTGGAAGGTATGACAAATGGAAGCAGGCCTGGAAATGAGATAAAACAAGGGTGCTTGAAAGCCAAAATTAGACGCCTCACCACATGGTTTGACTTAATAGCAATGGTGAAAACAAAACAACCCCTTGTGACCGAGCTGGGTTGAGAAAACAGCCAGGTCACAGGACCCATTCCTGCAGGCCCTGGAGCAATCATCAGCTGGGAATGTACTAGAAACCTGGGAAGGAGCAGCCCGGTGACATTGAAAGGCCAACTGGGAGGAGGCAGGGACACCGCCCACATCCCCCACGGCCCCATACTGCCCAGCCAGCTGCAGAGATGGGATGTCCCGGGTGGGACACACCTGGGCCCGGTGGAGAGGTCGCCTTGATACAGCAGCACCTCTGCCCAGTGCAAATGTCCCCTCGCCCAAGAAACCCAAGCCCTCAGCCTCCCCAAGGCTCCCTGAGCCTCAGGTCCTGAATCTATAAGCAGAGAGGCTGCAGACATTGTGTGGAGGAGGGCACACGTGCCCTTCAAGCAGACAGCTCTGCACTCAGATCCCAGGGCCCACCTTCTAGCTGCAACATCGTGGAAGACTCCCAATCCCTCTGAGCCTGCCATCCTCATCTGGGGGGGGAGACAGTGACATTCGCCTTACAGAAGACCCAGAACAACCTAGCGCTCAGTAGGCTTGGATACTTTGTGCCCCCTCTTGTCCAGTTGCCCTTAAATCTCCTCGCCTGTCTCAGGGCCCCTGCTCCCCCCAGGCACTGAGGACAGGTCTGGGGCTCATGCCTCTGGCTCCCTTTGTGCCCAGCATGGCTGAGATGCGTGTCCTCAGAGAATTTCTTCCTGCCCTCACCAAGGCCTCAAATCCCCCCCACAAAGCTCCAGAGGCCACTCCCTGCAGCTCAAGAATGTTCCCCCAGAGCCACCCCCTACCCTCTGCTTCAAACCTCTGACGTCAGTCTGGGTTCTCTGTATTCTAGACACATGTCCAATCTCACATGGCCTCCTTCCTCCCCCCGACCCATCTTCCCCTCTTTCTTTCTTTTTTTTTTTTTAATATAATTTACTGTCAAGTTGGCAAACATACAGTGTATAAAGTGTGCTCTTGGTTTTTGGGGTAGATTCCTGTGGTTCATCGCTTACATACAACACTCAGTGCTCATCCCAGCAAGTGCCCTCCTCAATGCCCCTTATCGCTTTTCTCCTCTCTACCCACCCCCCATCCACCCTCAGTTTGTTTATTTAACTTATGGTTTGTCTCCCTCCTTTTTTGTTTGTAACTATATTTTTCCCCTTCCCTTCCCCCATGGTCTTCTGGAATATGTGAATCCTTCTTTCCTCCTTGTGCATTTATCTTCTTTCCTTCCTTCTCTTCTCCTTTCTCTTTCTACCACCCTCTCTTTCTCCCTCTTCCTTCCTCCCACCCCGCCTCCCTTTGCTTGCTTCTTCACTGACAACTGCTTGCTTGGCCTTCCAAGCTTTGATTTCACTTTTCTCCCAAAGACACTGCCCCTTGTCTCACTCATTACTCCCACATCCTTCACTCAGGGCCCTCAACTGGGCTCTGCTCCCTTACCTCCCAAACCCTATCACACAGTTGACAACTGTAGTGAACACTCAATTTACAAAAGTAAAGGGGAGGGAAATGGGTTTATTCTTTCAACACCTACTTGTTCCAGACCTGGCTCCCCAGCCCTCTCTTCAGTCCTGTGGGCAAACTCACCTCCCTCCGATTCATTTTCTTCTGAGTTACTAGCATAGGTCCCTGTTGCTTCCAACCAAAGAACTCTCACTGTGTGACGAGAGAGGACAAGGTGCCCAGGACACCAGCTTCAGGGGATCTTGTCTGTGTCTGCTCCAGTTGTAGCAGTAAGAATGATCAATGCCCAAGCTGAGGCAGAAGCAGTGTGTACACAGAGAAGGGGGTGGATTAAAGAGCTATTAAGAAGGCAAAGACACTGGAATCAGATGTGGAGGATGAGCCCACCATCCAGCTCCTGGTCAGAGTGTTGGATAGAAGGTAACGTCCTTGCAAAGGGAGAAGGTAAGGGGTGGGGCGAGGAGTGGCATGACCTGCTTCAGGCACAGAAGGACTGATCTATCTATAGAGAACCCAGGCAAGAAACCCAAGAGGTAATAGATTGTATGGTTCTGAAAACCATCCTGAAAAAAAGTTATTTGCCAAGGATGTTAAGGAGATGTTCCTGCCTGGGCTCCCAGTTTCCAGTGGGGAACTTCAGTGCTGAGGTTGGATGAGGAGCCAGAGTGACATGGCAGGAATCCTGGAAGAGAAGTATGAGGGCCCGGCCTCAAGTCACACTCCCCACCACCCTGTGGCCTCAAAGGCAAGCCACTTACTGCTTCTGAGCATCAGTCTGCCCATCTGTAGAATGGGGAGAAAACAGCTCCCTTGGCCTGCCAGCAGGGGGAGTGATGAGTGTGGGAGGGCCTTTGGGTTACAGGAATAGAGGGCAAGTCAGGCTATGGGCAAGGACCAACAACTTTATTTATTTATTTTTAAATAGTTTATTGTCAAATTGGTTTCCATACAACACCCAGTGCTCTTCCCCACAAGTGCCCTCCTCCATCACCACCACCTCTTTTCCTCCCCCCCCTTCCCCTTCAACCCTCAGTTCGTTTTCAACATTCAATAGTCTCTCAAGTTTCGCGTCCCTCTCTCTCCCCAACTCTCTTTCCCTCTTCCCCTCCCCCTGGTCCTCCATTAGGTTTCTCCTGGTCTCCTGTGAGACCTATGAGTGCAAACATATGGTATCTGTCCTTCTCTGCCTGACTTATTTCGCTTAGCATGACACCCTCGAGGTCTATCCACTTTCCTCCAAATGGCCATATTTCATTCTTTCTCATTGCCATGTAGTACTCCAGGACCAACAACTTTAGATCAGGGCTGGGGCTGCAGGGAGGAAGAGGAGGAAGCTGAGGGCCCTTAAACACAGAGTACCACCATACCATTTTATTGAGTGTGCCCTTCCTTGAGCAACCAAACACAGACTACTTCTTTCCCTTCTCAACAAAATGTGAGAGCTCATCAAATACTTGCCCTGGCCTCCAAGTCCTTATGGATACACTGTTTTTCTCTCTAGGTTTTCAGACTTAAATCTAAGCTGAAGAAAGTCTGGTTAAAGACAGGTTTTTCTCTTGATTCATAGGACTGGGGACCAGAAGGGCTCCAGACAGTAGCAAAGTCTCACTGACAACTGGGGACATTTCCTTCTGAGACTGGCTGCCTGAGACTGAAAATCTTCTCTGAGCTGGGGGACAATGCAGTCCCCGGGCCCACATGTGGCACCAGATACTCTGTGGAAGACACGGAGCATGTGATGAAATAGCACCTGTTCTTCAGTCACTGGAAAACAGAGCAACTGCGCAGACCAAGGTGAAGCTGTGGATGTTGTAGGTGAGTGAAAGGCATGAGTGAACGCTGCCAGCCTGGAACAGTACTGTTCCATGTACGGCATCTAGTTCTTAGAGCTATAATGAATGGAAAGGAAAATAGAAGGAAATAGAGGCACATAATTCAGGGCCAGCCTGAGTATCCCCCACAGGCCGAGGGGAGCATTCCTTGGGTGACTGGGGAGCAGCCTTAGAAAGAACAGCCAATGCATTCTAGAATACTGAGGCAGGGAAGTCCCCAAATCATGTCATCACTTGGACAATGATTAGTGACACTACCCAGACCACAGGGAGGGCAGCATTTACTACACTGGGCTGCAGCACAGTTGGAGCCTGTCCCCATGGCAGAGGCCCAATTGCTTGACCTTTGACCTTAGAGAACTCACTTCACTTTTCCCAGGCTCAGGGTCCTCTACTTATGACTGGGTATCCGCGAAGTATTGACAGAGCTCTGACACGCAGTAAGAGCTCAATAGACTGTAGCTTTTGTTTTCTTAAGACATCACTCCTCTCTCCATTGTCTTTTCTCTCTAGCAGCAAAAGCCCAAGGAGATGAGGCTCTTCCCCCACCTTTGCTGGTGGCCAGCTACACTTTTGCTAGTACTTTACCTCTCCACATCTGGCTGCTTGTCTGCCAATGAGTGGTAAAAACAGATGATCATTAGGGTCACTTGCTGCAAAAAAAATCTACAGTACTATGAGTCTAATACTATGTGGGTCTCTGCAATACTTGCCTATGTACCTGGGTGGTCTCCACCCACCAGGAGCTTCCCTGGTGCTTCTGTGGGCAGGGAACAGGAAAGGTTACCTTAGCAGCTTGGGGTTATTACCTAGATATCCTGGTGGTAAAGTAGGTCTCAGAGTCTAAGCTGCAACAGACACCAGGCTCAACAACTCAGCCTGAGAGACAAAGTCCTAGGCATGCTGGGAAAACATCATTTCTGGAAAAAAAATAAATAAAAATAACAAAAAACCTAAAACCAGCAAATGGTCCAAATAACATTAATGGATATTTTTAATGACACAAAAATTATGAGTGTCTCTCTTTTCCTGTTATTAGTACTTCAAAATACGCAAAATATTTTTTAAAAAAACTTGCAAAAACATCCCAAAGTATTACCCCATTGCCGTTTAGTTTTGCTCAAGGATGACATTTCCATTTCCATTAGAATATTCTTACAAGACTTCTCCATGTCCTCTCCCTCAACTCCTCCTGTTTGCTTCTCCTCCTGGGCTCAGTGACACATTCTGGAATTTGGCCCTTCTAAGAATCAGTCCTGAGAAGCCTGATAAATAGCATCTGGCAAATCCATGGAGATGTCCGCTTTCATCCGGAGAATGGTTTTAACACAGGCATGAGAGCATTTCGCGTGGCTCAAAGAGGGCTCTCTCCTCACTCGTCAGTCCTAACATTGGCAGGTCTCACCCTTTAACTTTTTTTTAATGTTTTATTCATTTTTGATAGAGAGAGAGACAGAGCATGAGAGGGGGAGGGGCAGAGAGTGAAGGAGACACAGAACTGGAAGCAGGCTCCAGGCTCTGAGCTAGCTGTCAGCACAGAGCCTGACACGGGGCTTGAACCCACAAAGGTGAGATCTGACCTGAGCTGAAGTCAGAGGCTTAGCCGACTGAGCCACCCAGGCGCCCCAGGTCTCACCCTTTAAAGGGCATCTTCATATATGTGCCCACAGAAAACAAGGGGAACACTCAGGGGAGCAGCTAAGGGTCAGGCTGTGTGGTCTTTATTCATGAAACTACAACGTTGCAACACCACGTCTCAGATTCTCCACCATCAGCTAAGGGATCCAACAATTCAATTCTGATGCTAACTACCCAGAGCAGTGCAGACCCCAAAGTTAAAAGATCAGTCCCACAACATTGTCCTTGCTTCAGATGCCAATTGTCAACAGAGTCCCCAGGCCACCTGCATTCTATAAATTCAGGGTTCCCACAATGCCTCTTCAGGCTTGATAATTTGCTAAAATGATTCACAAAATTGAGGAAAACTCTCCTTAGAGTTACAGTTTTATTATAAAGAATACAAAGTAACAGCAAAAGGAAGAGATGCACAGGGCAAGGTATGCAAATGAGGTGCACAGAGCTTGCACACCTTCTTCAGATGTACCACTTACCCTGCACTTGATGTGTTCACAAACACAGAAACTCTGTTGGCCTCATTGTTCCAGAGTTTTTAATCCAAGTATTTTTTTATGTAGGCACGATTTGATTAAATCATGGCCGTTGGTAATTAAAATCAATCTGCAGCCCCTCTCTACTCTCTGCAGGTCATGGGTGGGGCTGAAAATTTTAATCCTCTAATCCGCCCGGTTGGTTCCTCTGGCAACCAGACCCCATCCTGAGGCTTTCTAGAGAACTGCCAAGAGTCACCTCATTTAGCTAAACTCAGGTGAGTTCAAAAGCAGGGACAAGGAGGAGGGCACTTGTGGGGAAGAGCACTGGGTGTTACATGGAAACCAACTTGACAATAAACTATAAAAAAAAAGCAAGGACTTATTATGAATAATAAAAGACACCCCTATCACTCAGGAAATTCCAAGGATTTTAGGAGTTGTGTGCCAGGAACCAGGGACAAAGATCAAATATCTAGTTTTTATTGTACCCCTCAGCTGTGGCTGGGCTGGAATGTTGGCACTGCCTTGTATCACCTGGCTCACTCAGATCAGGTTCCTGAGCTGTAAGCGTCCCAAGACATCGTCAGACCCATCTAACAAGTAGGCTGTGTGCATCCAGAAGGACTGTGTGAAAGGAGCCCAGCCAGAGCAACAAACAAGTTAAAACACCACAATGAGATGCTATCTCACAACCACTAATGTTGCTGGAGTCAGAACCCTCTGGAACTTACCTTCACATGGATTGGCACACCCACTAAAGAGATGTGTTTGTTAGTTTCTATAAAGTTAACACACATCTATGCCAGGGTTCAGCAATACCACACATAGGTATTTACCACGAGAAATAAAAACCTATGTCTACAAAGAGAACTGTACTTGAATGGTCATTATTGCTTTTCTTGTAATAGTTGAAAAAAACCTAGAAGCAGCAGGTGAATGGATAAATAAAAAGTGGTATAATAAAAAGGACTGAACTACTGATAGAAAAGTCCAAATGGATGAATCTTAAAATTTTAAGAAGCTAGGGGTGTCTGGGTGGCTCAGTCTGTTAAGCATCCAACTTTTGATTTCAGTTCAGATCATGATCCTCACATTTTGTGAGATCGAGCCCCACATCAGGCTCTGTGCTGACAGCATGAAACCTGCTTGGAATTCTCTCTCTTTTCTTTCCCTTTCCCTCTCTCTCTCCCTCTCTCTCTCTCCCTCCCTCTCTCTCTCTCTCTCTCTCTCTCTCTCTCTCTCTCTCTCTCTCTCTGCCGGAAACTCCATACTGTTGCCATTCTGATGGGAACAAGTACATATGTATTTCACAAAGTGATTATAGGGCAAAAATGAGGTCCTTCTCCTTCATCTACCTCACTTCTGTTTTCTCCAACTTTCTTTTGCACTGAAGTACAAGGAGATAGAAGGGGGATTTATAACTCCTGCTTGAGACCCCTTCACCCCAAGACAGACCCCCCCAATAAGTCCCTTAGGTGAGTCAGGTTGAAGTTACCTCCATCACCATGGAAACATCTCCACTGCTGGGAGATAAGGAAAGTTGCTGGTATAGAATGAACTGGATTTGAAAATCAATGCAGAATTACATAGATCCATAAAAAGAGGGATAAAGGGATGTTTTTGTTTAAAAAGTGGTCATACCAGTGATGCCTGGGTGGCTCAGTCGGTGGGGCATCCGACTTCAGCTCAGGTCACGACCTCACTGTCAGTGAGTTCGAGCCCTACATCAGGCTCTGTGCTGACATTTCAAAGCCTAGAGTCTGCTTCTGCATCTCCCTCTCTCTCTGCCTCTCCACCACTCACACTCTGTCTCTCAAAATTGAATAAATGTTACAAAAAAATTTTAAGAAGTGGTCTTACCATCCACTTGGGTTATGGAAAGTACAGAAGCAATCACTTAGAAATCTAATATTGAAGTTTGAGCTCAGCAATTGAGATGACCTATTAATGACACTCGCACGACATCTTCCTACAGGATGTACATACACTGTATTTTGATTATTCAAGTTTAACCCCTCAACTACATGAGGGAGAGACCCTGGGGGGTGGGGAGAGCACAGGAATAACCAGTGACGGGCATGCTTCACAGCGTCAGGAACAAGATCAGTGTGACTGCAGGTCATTTGCCAGAAATAATCTCTGATCCTAGCAATGGACTCCTCCAACGTCAGTCCCAGAGGGAAGGAAAGAGAAGCTGGGTTGAGCTTGTGGAACTGATGAGGAAATGTCCTGTGAATGTATTACATTTGTTACAAGAGAACAGACCTCAATAGAAGAGAAGGACCTTCTTGTAAAAGGCAAATGACTAAAGCCATTTTATTAGCATAGTAAATAGAAATGAGGTTGATTTTGTAAAGGCCAAGGCTGCAAATTAATTCGTGTAGGTTCCTTTAACAAACGTTTATAGAGTACCTACTATAAATCCAGCATTGTGTTAGCCACTGAACCAAGGGAACTAAGGTGTATCAAACAAGATCCCTGCCTCCCAGGAGCTCAGAGAACAAGGGGTTGGGGGACATGGACACAGAAACAACTCAGACTGCCCAGCTCTGTGCTTAGCACCTTGCAAGTACTCACAACTCCTAGTGGCCATGATGATGATGATGGCAATGATATCACAGTGTGATGAAGGCAATCATGGAGGTACAGATGAGGCTTTCTGGCAACACAGAAAATAAATGGCCCAGGCTGCCAGGATGGTCGGGGAGTGGGCACTCAAGCTGGTGAGCAGAGGAAGACACTAGATGCAGGGACGAGAAGAATGCCTGAGTGAACTGCAAAGGGCCTGTGACGGCTCCTGGGTGCTCAGAGTCCCTCACAGAGAACTCAAGAGATGACCCAAGAACCCAGAATCCTGGCCGGAGGATCAGGCCAGTTCACATTCAAGCTCTGCCCTGACACTGTTGCTATGAGCAGGCTTCAGGGAAAACTACATTTAGGGGTTTTTTTTCTTTCCTTAAAAGGGGCTCCTTCGGATTTCAACTCCACATCTTTGAAATGAATATCAGAGATGAAAGCTGACTGATAACAAGGAAAAATTCTTCTACAGCGATCTGTGCAATGCCAACCATAAATCTCACCAATGGCTGGGACTTCACTTAATAAAAAGCCACAGAAGGATTTCAAATGGCATTTTATCAGATTCCAGGGGCTTTCCAACGCCATCTGCACTTTGTTTTCCATAAATGAAAAAGATGCATGGATTAAAGACTGAATATTGAGTATGTGATGCTTTGTATCTCAATCCCACAGATAGCTTTCTCCACCCTGACATTTTGGGATGGTCTGCCCTTCAGGGTTTCAGCCTCTGGAATATGCCTCTAGCACTCACTTCTGTCTGGATCCAAATCACAGCACAGCTTTCCCAATTGTGCATAAGACAAGACTGACCAGGCAGAACTCGCTCACCAGAAACCAGGGAAAAATCCATGTGCAAGCTTGATGAGGTTCAATCCCCAAGCCAGTGGCCCTTGTGACAGCCCCAGTGAAGACAGACTGGTTGGGTCACAGTCATTTGTGTGCTAGAGTTGACTTGTGTTGTGTAGCGAGAGCGAATGGTTAAATCTCCAGGTATCTAAAGGGCTGGCTGGTAAAGCCACCATTTAAAGTAAAATTATATTCAAGTAAATACATAATGAAGTGTAACAAATATTCAAAAGTGATCACAGTCTAGTTAATTTATTCCATTTTACTCTCATCTCTGTTCTTGAGGCCATTAGCACCCCCTGGAGTTGCACAAAGGAAATACTGTTTAGCAGTGTCCTACGGTGCCTCTTTCAAGCTCTGCATTCAACGGCATCATGTTGGCAGCTTGAAACCACCACGGTGGGAGTATTTACACCACAGAAATGGGCAACGGCTACAAATAAGGGGGTTTTCAGCCCTGGATGACTGTTGTTAAGCACTTACTAGCCAGCACACTCTTGCCCCCGCACCTGGTGAAGGACCACACACTTGCCATGCAGGAACTTGTTGCAATTTTACACGGGGGAGTGACATGGATCCTTCTGCATCTCTGAAAAACCCCCCTGGCTGTGGTGTGGCATCTGGAAGGAAGGGCAAGAGGAGGCGTCAGTGGGGCCATATTAGCTAGCAGCTGATGGCCCACAGCATAGGATAGTCAGGCAGGGCCTGGCACAGTCCCAGAGAGATAAGAAGGAGGCACACGAAAGCGATCCCTGGGAAATGGGAGCCACAGGTGAGAAGGAAGGCTAGAAGCAGAAGTTGGTTCTGGAGCTTTAAGCCTGAGTGCTCGAAAGATACTGATATAATCGGCCAAGTTAGATGTCTCAGAGGGAGGCTTAGACTGAGGACGAGAATTGAGAAAAGATGAGTCCCTTTGAGCTGTTTTAAAGTAGAAGTAGTGGGTGTTGCCCTATGCCCCTGAACTCAGGTGTTGGCTAAGCAGGGATTGGAGGAAATATGTCTGTGTCCTTGGCTAAAGATCATCCCCAGCCTGCTCAGCAAGTTTTCACCTCGTTTTACAATCTCAGGGTGTCAGAGCTGGAACGATATTCGTGACCCTCAGACCCTGTCACCTCATCATACAGATGAGATCATCACAGCCAAGGGCTTAGGGGAGGTAAACAAGCCCCAAGCCTGTCACCCCCAGGTCACCCCACAACCGTGACATGCCCCCACATCAGGAGTGGGACCAGGGCCTGTGAGGGGCCGCACCTGCCATTCAGCAGGATAGGGGTGATCTGATTTGTAGTCAACCTTGACAGCACGGGCATGCTGTGCTGGAGACGGGGTGAGAGCCAGGTTTTTCTCGGGGATTGCCCCAGAGTTCCCGGGGCGGGGAGAAGGCTGCTGCTGGGGGACTGAGGGTACACCGTGAGGGAGGTGAGTGTTCCTGGGGTGGAAAAGGTAGGGCGGGCCAGGAGACTGGCAAGAATTCCACCCGAGAAAATGACTCCGAGGGGAAAGCCCCACAACCATCAAGAGAGCGCTGGTGCTCAGAATACAGCTCTGTGGAGGCCATTGATGAAGGAGAGGCTTCATGTTTGGGGGGTCCTCACTGGTCCACCCAGCCGGGCTGAGATGATGCAAAACACAGGGAGCTGGAGTAAGAGGGTGAGGCACGTGCTCTGTGTCTGCTCCCTGCCAGCCCGGGAACCAGCCTCAGGCAAACAGTATCATTTGCTTCTCCATTCCGTATCAATGTCTGTCGTGTGCCAAGCACCACCCCACACTGGGGTAAGCGGCCCCACATAGTCCTTGCCCTGAGAAATCATATCCCAGTGAACGGGAGATGAACAGTAAGCGGGCACACCAGTGGGAACACATGTGCATGGGCTATGAAGAAACAAAAGCAGAATAAGAGACTCTGAGCAAATTCCCTGTGTTCTGTGCCCTTGTTTACCCATCTAAGAAATGGGGCTGATGTGGCCACTGACTCCCCCCATCAGGTGAAGTGTGGATGGGACCTGCTGACGTCCACCACAGGGCAGGGTGAATGAGCTGAATCCAACCACAGGGGCTTTGGCCCTCTTTCATGAGTTTTTATTTATTTATTTTGAGAGAAAGAGAGAGAACACATGCGAGCCTGAGTGGGGAGGGGACAGAGAGAGAGGGAGAGAGAATCCCAAGCAGGCTCCGTGCTGTCAAGGGCAGAGTCTGTTGCAGAGCTTGATCCCATGAACCATGAGATCATGACTTGAGCCAAAATCAAGTCAGACACTTAACCAACTGAGCCATGCAGGTGTACCTAACCTTTTTTTTATTGTGGGAAAATATACACCAATTTACCATTTTACCCATTTCTAAGGGGCATTAAGTACATTCACAACGTTATGCAACCATAACCACCATTAACTTCCAGGACTTTTTCATCATCTTAAACAGAAACCCTGTGCCCATTAAATGTCAGCTCCCTGTTCTCCCACCCCCAGATCCTCCTAACCCCTATTTTACTTTCCATCTCTATGAATTTGCCTCTTCTAGGTACCTCACATAAATAGAATCACACAGTATTGGTCCTTTTGGGTCAGACTTATTTCACTTAGCTTCACCTAGAGGTGGAATTGACAAATTATCATATGATGATTCAGTGTTTAGCTTTCTGAGGGACTGCCAGGCTGGTTTCCAAAGGGTACCATTTTCCATTCCTAGTGGTAATGCACAAGGGTTCTCATTTCTGCACATCCTCATCAATACTCATTTTCCATTTTTCTAGTAATAGTCATCCTAACAGATATAATCTTCTGCTCTCTTTTATGTACTAAGAGATATTGTTAGATTGCATCCTGCCTGTATGCCCATTATACGCCTACATTGCTCTCTACATTATTTATTTATAGCACACATTTTTGTATAGGGTTGTATATACCAGCCTATGTATTCTGTGCCTTGTGGGCAATTTAAGGCATTGTCAAATGTAATCTCAACAAATTTTTAATTGCCTCTGTTTCTTTCCATAGCAATTGTGGTTATGGGGACTGGCAGCCTGCCTAGAAAGCTTGGTGATGTGTCCCTGTCAGACTCAGAGAGTCTAAAAGTAAGTTCCAGTACTTTCCTATCCCCTTGCACTCCACCACCACTGTGTCTGCCGCAAACTAGTGCCAGCGAGGATTCTAAGTCCAAAGGCGACTCATGCAGCCTTCACATTCATATTTATGGGCTGCTGCTCAGTTTCAAAGTGACTGGAACCAATGTGAATTAGATAAACAGGGGAAAATAACACAAGGTCTATAAACTGCCCCTAGCCAGACTGACCTGGCTACCTACATCTGATCTTCTACATATCTTAACCTCCAACAATAAATAACATGTGCCTGGAGTAGAAGACACACCAGTAGTTTATTTTATTTTATTTTATTTTATTTTATTTTATTTTATTTTATTTTATTTTATTATTTATGAGAGAGAGAGAGAGAGAGAGAGCGTAAGCAGGGTAGGGGCAGAGACAGAGGGGGACAGAAGATCCAAAGTGGGCTCCATGCCAACAGCAGAGAGCCCGATGCAGAGCTTGAACCCACGAACTGTGAGATCATGACCTGAACGGAAGTCCACTCATGCGCCCCAGTAGTTTATATCTCAAAATCCAAACAAGTGCCAAACTGCAGTCAATTCTATGAATATAAACCCCACCTTTTTCATATGCTGACTCTCCGCAGTCTGAAAAAGAACAATGAGCAAGAATGCTTTCCTGACTTAGAGTTCCATTTTGTCTTGAACTTGAGCCCTTTTAGGAACTTCAACAAGAGCTAGGGAGAGATGGGAGGAAAGGCGTCTGTGTCTTGGCTGGAGATCATTCCCCCTGCTCAGCAAGTTTTCACCTCGTTTTATAATCTCAGGGTGTCAGAGCTGGGGGAACATTTGTGACCCTCAGACCCTGTCACCTCATCATACAGATGAGATCATCACAGTCAGGGTTTATGCGAGATAAGCAGGCCCCAAGCCTGTCCTCCCAGCCCGTCTTGGGGCCTGACATGCCCACCAAGGTCTGTCATTCTGGCCTAGGCTGAGAGGGCACTGGGGACCCCATGGAGAGAGCACAGGGAGGCAAATATCTCCTGAGTCTGGGCATGAGTCGGATTTCTTTCACCAAACAGCAGCACCTGTATCATGCTCTGTGCAATCCAAGAGTGGGACAGGCCACTCTGTCAGCTCTGACTAACAACACCCTACAACAAAGTCACTTACAACATAACCACTTATCTGATAATTCTGCATGTGGGCAGCTTGTGCTGGGCTAAGCTATTCGGTTTTCTCTCCTGTTGCTGGGTCAGCAGAGGGCTGGCTGTTCTGGGATGGCTTCAGTGGGGACAGCTCATCTCCGCTCCTGTCCTCTAGCAGACTGGCCTGGGCATGTTCCAACAGCAGCTGGGTGAGTTAGGAGAGAGGGGACCTGGAAGTATGCGGGATGCTAAGGTTGAGCTGCCCCACCTTCTTTTCCACTGCATTCCGTTGGCCAAAGCGGGACACAGGCCAGCCCAGACTTGGGAGGACGAGAAGGCGCTGCAAACGCACATTGCAAAGAGCATGGATACAGGAAGAAAGGCAAGACTGTGGCCATTCTTGCACTCTACCACCACCCCCATGATGTGATCCAGATGATTCAGAACCACTTGCCTTTGAGAAACCTGTGGATTTGAACAAAGAGAACTTCAGTGGTGATTAGTGCGGAATGAACCAGAGGGCCTCTACTGAGTGTTTGGGCCATTTAACCCCAACGCTCTTGCTCAATCCTATGAAGAACGAGGTCTTCCAACTGCACAGAATGCATCATCCACCAGCTTAGTTGTTAGAAGCAGGCACAAGTTATCTTCTTGGGAGAAATGTGACAATTCTTAAACTTGAGTGTTATAGACTGTCTATACTCACCAAAAACAACTGAAGTGGCAAAGGCCCAGAGAGACTAAGCAAACTTGCTTAAGGTCACACAGCCAGTGAGCAGTTGAACCCTGAATAGCCCCCCAACCCTGTTTAATCAACCATACCACATGATACCCTGGGTGCCTGTGGCTGGAGGAAAATTGTCCACTGATGGGGGAAGCTCTAGAATGAACTGGGGGGACTGACAGTTACAGAGAAGAAAGCTTTGGGAGACCCTCAGTTGCCTATTAAGAAGCAAGGGACACTGAGAACTGGGCTACCAGCCACTACAGCTTCACCTCCTTCCCCAGACAAGGACTTGGAAGCATTGACAATTCTATATAATGTGCAGGGCAGAAAGGCAGAGAAGGGCAAATGAGGGATATCATTCTGCAGCCCATTAAAATATAAGTACTGGATTTTCATTTAAAAAAAAAGAAGGGCGCCTGGGTGCCTCAGTCAGTTGAGCATCTGACTTCGGCTCAGGTCATGATCTCAGTTCATGGGTTTGAGCTCCACATCAAGCTTTGTGCTGACAGAGCAGAGCCTGGAGCCTGCTTCAGATTCCATGTCTTCCTCTCTCTCTGCCCCTCCCCTGCTTGTGCTCTGTTTCTCTGTTTAAATAAACATTTAAAAAATATTTTAAAAGAAAAGCTTTGACTAAAACCAATCTCGGATTATATGGGTCACCTCAGGATACCTTCCAGATTTCACATGTGGGGTCCAAGCCTTTCTTCTGCTATAGGTTTCATTGCTAAACACAAATAAGAGCCTGTCTAATCGAGGACAAAGGGACCTTCACTGAGGTCCACGGCTGGGCCAAGTGCTTCATACCTGACACTAAATGGTGAGGACCCCACCCCACCCCCGCCCCACAGACGGGGTAGGGAGCTAAGCTGAACCTCACACGACCAGCAAGAGATAGCACTGCTCCCATTAGATCAGATGTTTCATTCTGGCTGCACCCTACTGGAATCACCTGGAAAGTTCTAACACAAACAGTGCTGGCCTCCCCAGAGACTGGTTTATGGAACTCGGGCTCCTGCTTTTCGTTGGTTTCCCACTTGGTTTTAATGTGCAGTCAGCACGTAGAGCCCCTGTGTTGGACAAGCTCTCAACACCACCTACACATTAAAGTTAGGGAGCTTTGAAAAAGGTATGGAGCCTGGGTCCCACCCACGGACACTCTGATTAAATCGGTCTGAGGTGTGACCTGGGCGTGAGCATTTTTTTAAATCTCCCCAGATGATCCTATGAACAGTCAAGTTAAGCCCCACTGTCAGGTGAACTTAGGGAAAAAGTGAGTCTGGATTTCTCAGAAAGGTCAAAAGACACACCTTATCTCCACCCCCCACTCTGTCACCTGGGTGCTTAACCCCACAGGGACCCACCCACACCATTCTCTGCAGTCAGAGTCTCTGGTTTCCCCTGATCCTGAAACGCTCCGCGCACAAGGAGCCCTGCAGCGGCACCACAGAGCTCAGGCCAGCCTGCAGCCTGCACAGGGACATCTGTGAGGCTCTCTCCCCACCCCCCACCCCACAGTCCTGACTTCCCACATCTCTGTTTGAGACCTGAGGCCAGCTGTTTTCCCAGAAGACCTTGCTGGAGGCTTTTCAGTTCTTTCCTAGTCGATTTTCTGGATCGTGTTACCTTTGCAGGGCATTAGCAGCCTGACTTCTGAGGAAATTGAGTTCCTGTGTCTCCAGGAGGCCCCTGAGTGGCTGGGGAGCCCTGGCAGCCTAGGAAGAAGCCCCCAGTAGCCCAGCACTGGGCCAGAGAGGAAGATTCAGCCTCAGGCCACCCGGAGGGCCAGCTCAGCGGCCACAATGAGGGCAGGGAAAGATGGCTGTTCTAAACCCCGGATTGCAGGCCCTGCCCCAAGAGTGCCTGCTTTGGTAGGTCTGGGTGGGAAGTCTAACAAATTCCCAGCTGACACTACTGCTGGCTGCCCAGAGAGCATCCTCTGCAAACAGCTGATCCAAAGGCTGCTGGTTTCTACCTTTCCCTAGGTTGCAGCTTTTCCTCTCTAGGATTCTCTGTAAGGTTAAATCAAATACCCCAACTTCTTGTGCTTAGGCTCCCTGCCCCAATCTTCTGTAGAAACAGGCTCTGCAGAAGGAAAATGGACAGTACAGCAGGTGGAATAATGGCCCCCGACAATGTCCATATCCTAATTGCTGGGACCTGTGTGTGATGAGTTACATGGAAAAGGGAAGTAAGGTTGCAGGTGGAATTAGGCTGCTAAGGAGCTAACCCTAAGATCCTATCAGTTATCCAGGTGGGCCCAATGCACAGGGCATATTGGAGCCACTTCCCCATCTGGGAAAGAAATGAGATGACGGAAGATATTTGAAAGTGACATATGGGATGCAGCCACATTTGATGGCTTTGAAGGTGGAGAAAGGTGGCCACAAACTAAGGAGTGTAAGTGCCCTCTAGAAGATGCAAACAGCCCTCAGCTGACAGCCAGCAAGGAGAGGGGGTGCTCAGTCCTACAGCCACAAGGAACTAAACTCTGCCAATAACCCGAATGAGCACAGAAACGGGTCCTCCCACAGAGGCTCTGGAAAGAGGCAACACCTTGATTTTAGCCCAGACACCAGATTTAGCCCCATTGGCAGCCCAGAGCTCTGTGGTTCTACATCCCTGTGTGCTACCCTTGCCTCTGTCCTATGTTTATGCCCTGGCATAATCCCCACCATCCCAGAGTTTCCAGAATCCCATTCCAAGGTAGTCTTTGGATCAGGTAAAACTGGGGGAATTATATAGGCAGAAACTGTAGGTGGAAGGAACAGAGGGGTGAGGCATTAGAGGAAGAGAAAACAGAGGAAAAGTGAGACTGGTTTTAAAGCTGAGAACACACACAGGAGGAGCTGACCACAGTCAGAGTGAGGGGCTTTATGCCAAGCAGGAGATTCTGCAGGCATCCCCACTACCCTAACACAGCCTCTCCCCGAAGTCTCCCAGGATGGGACCTCACCAAGCTCAGCTCAGCTCATCATTAGGCAGCTCATGTGGGAGAGAGCATCATCACTAAGATGGGGAAGGCCCCTGCCCCACTCACCCTCCTTCCCAGCTAGGGAGAGAGTGCTCTATAACCAAGCTGGAATCTCCATGTCCCTTGGCCTTCACATGGGCCACAGTCATGACTGATGTGGGCACTACCTTCCAGCAGGTCTCAGGGATCAGCTGCAGCAGCTGTGGATGGCATGGGGCTGGCATGATGGTCCTGGGGCACTGTGTCTAGTCTCCTCCATCACCAAGGCCTCCATACCTGTGGCGTGGAGTGTTTCCCAAGAATTTTTTCTGAGAAGCCCTTGTGTTGTTTCTCTCCCATGCCACTAAATTTGTGCCACTTTTAAGGTTTTTAACTGTATACGGCTTCATTCTCTTTCGCAATACCAAGTAATAGGCCTTCCTTATATAAGCATTCCATATATTTTTGTTGGCAGATGCATAATTCCAGTATATTTTTAAGTTTAAAAAATCAATTATTTAGCAACATGCATGTTATCCAGTTGTGGGAAGAAAATACGGGTTTTTTGTCTATGCATAATAATATAGCTAAAAGAACACACTCTCTCTCAGACACTAACATCCAGAGAAGGGGTACTTTCTTAATTTTTAGCCCTGTTTCCTTTTTCAAAATGCATTTTATTTTTGCAACTAACAAAAAGTAACCAAGCTTAATATTTCAAGAGACAATAACAGGCTAAAAGCAGTAAATCAACAAAAACAAAAATTATAAAAAGTTGTCCCCTATTTCTCTAATGCCTCTCCCCAGTTCCACTGCCCAAAGGTAAATACTGCCAATTCTTCTAGCAAATTCTTCTGATATTTGCTGTGCTATTTTTTGGTAATATATTCATGTTGCAACTTTTCATTGATCAGCTGTAGGCATTAACCTTTGACCTCCCCATCACTGTCTCTCCTTCCATTTCCCTAAAACATAATCATTCTGGAGACTTATTTTCTTCAGTTCTCAGAAATTTTCTTGTGTTACATGTTCCATACCCCCCCACCCCCGCTGCCCTGTAAGCCTTCTGGAACTCCTGGAGATCAGTAGACATAACCTTAGACTTTCTCCTCTATTTCCTTTTCTTTATCTTTTTTGTCGTACTGGATTTTAGCTTCTAACTGTTCTATTCTTTTATTTTGTTTGAGTTTTGTTTGTTTTTCATTTTGAGATTCTTTTGCTCTGGGATTGCTATCCTTTTTTTCCAGTGTATTCTGTCCTTGTTTTATAGATGTAATATCTTCGCATATGTCTCTCAAGATAGCAATTATAGGGTTTCCTACACTTTCTTCTACCTTCTCTCTGGGTCCTCTTTTTCTATTTGTCTTGGACTCTGTCTGTCATGTTAGAGTCTTTCCTCAAATACAACCTAATACCTATGACAAGGTACTAAAAAACTGATCAGAAATGTGATATGGAGACTTTGAGGACTTGGGGTTTTCACCAGAAAATCATGAGACTTTTTGGTCCCCTAAAGTTAATATTCAGGTCTTCTGTGGGGCTATTCACACTCTCCAGGAAAAGTTTTCCAGCTGCACCCTGGGGTCCCAGGTCTGCCTCTGCAGTTCTAAGGTCAAGTTAAGGAAAAGGCTTAAGAGCCCACAGTTCAGCACAAGTCTGACTTTAATTCCTGTCTTCTGTCCTGTTCCATGCCTAACCTCCCAGAGCCTGACACAGCACCATTCAGTTCATCTGGACAATAAACTTCTAGTCTCCATTGGATGGAGCAACAGGAGATGGGCAGGGCAGAGAGCAGGCTTGGGGGTCCCCAGATGGCACGGGGGAAGAAAGGACCTAAGAGTCCAAATGCTCAGTTTCCAGACTTTCAACTATTCCCCCATTTTTAACTCCAAGCCTGACCCCGGCTCCCTGGTACATGGTGTCCCTGGGTGCTGAGCCTCTCAGGGATTTGCAGAGTAAAACACTGACTGTTCACAGGAAATACCCATTGTAGGCCAGTAGCTTGAAACTTTTGCTCCAACCATGTTGTGCAAAATCAGTGGCCACTGCTCCATCCACCTTCACTTGAATTCCCCTGTTTCTTTTATCTTGTGTCCATGGAGTAATAGTTTTTAAATCCTCACACTCCAGTTTAGTGGGGAGGAGACAAATGATTATCATTTTTTTAAAAAAGGCCACATTCATCTGGAAACCGCTATGTTTTCAAAACTAAACCTTGGTGTTGTTGGTTTTTGTTTTGGGGCTTTTTTTTTAGTCATCAGGAAAAAAAACATATTTCTTGGGATATGAATTAGCAAGTGGGCTGTGGTGAGTGAATGAAGAGACTCAAATGAGTAAAACATGGTTTTAGCACTTAGAGAAGTTACAATGACCTTGCTTGACTTCTGAATAGAATTCACCAACAGGATTCTCATTTTTCCTGACAGAGCCCTAGCCATCTTTTGAGAATTAGTTTAAACCAAAAAAATCAAAATATTCAGAGACACTATCATGAAAAGCACTGACACAGAAGGGGAAATTGTAGTTTTGCCCTCCTAATTTCACCCCTGCCCTCACATTTCATGGTGGGTGTGGATTTTTTAGGGAGAGCACAACCAGGACCCTGACGAAGGAGCCTGTGTTCTTTCTCCTGAGCTCCCCTTGGGGCTCTGATTGATGTGGAAACCCCTTCCTCCCAGCAACAACAGAGGGGGACCTTGTCTGAGGCAACTCGGCGCCTTTGACTAAAATATTATTTCCTCCACATGTTGGAGTTCACTCTTGGGAGCGTTGGAGATTTAACCTCCTAAATGCTACAAACCTGGACAGGTATTTAGTCTCACTGTGCCCCCTGGGAGGACTGATGTCAGAGACCAATTTCCCAAAATCTGTGGTCATCAAGAGGGCCAAGCCCGTGAAATTTTTAAAACCTCCTGAGGCCACGCACTGTAAATCTGTGTCTTGACAGATGGTCCCAGGAGATCCGGCTGCAACAGCAGGGCCGTCTGACCACGTCTGATGACGCTTGCTCAGCAGAGCAGGTGGTCCCCCTGTCAAGCCCCCATCAAGCATGGCAATCCCTCACCCTGTCAGTCTACCCTTTCAGGACAGCTTAATTAAAATGGAGTTCAGGGTTATAAAGACCACAACCTCGGTGACTTGGAAAGATCTGAAGGGTCCAACTGCTTCATTGTAAGTATGGAAAAACCCAACCCCAAGAAGCATGACCTGTCCTAGTTCACACTGACCTTTAGAGGCCAGTTGGAATTTATCCGCAGGTAACTCAGCCTGAAGACCGCTGCACCACCCCCTCTTCCAGAACCAGCATGTTAAAATGACAATTGCCAAGCACGGCAGACCTATGCAGCTCAGTAGCCCTCCCCACTCCGTTCCAGGGCATGTATCTTGCTCTGCCCTGCACAGACCAACACATGGAGGACCCTGGGCAGCTCTGCCTCCCTGTGAACTAAAACTCACTGGGAAATTATTAACACAACCCTGTACAGTAACACAGGCCTTAAACAGATCATTGGTACCCCCTGCACTGTGAAGAAGCAAACACAGATGGCACCAAACTTAGAGAAAGAGAGAGAGGTGAAGGCCAAACATGAGTTTACTTGAAAATCCATCCACTGCACCTTTTATACTGTTGGGTATGTGTGGGTTTGCCTACATCCTGTGCTTTGGCTAAATGGATTCTAAAGAACTAAAATACAAACAAAGGGTCCTTTTGGACAAGACTTCTTCATTCATTCAAGTGTCTACCATCCCTCAGTCCATAAATCTCACCAGCCAGTGGAAGAGGCCAACATTAACTAGGCAAGTGCTAATACAATATGACCGGTTTCTGGGGGGCTACAAGTCTAAGGATCTCTATTTTCTTCCGCAGATACTGAGATGAGGGCCTGAAGAGGTCAAAGGTTTAGACCAGCTCCAGGGATTTGTCTCCAGGGCCAGGCACTTCTTTGACTTATGCCCATGAGCTTCCTACTATTTTGTGCATGCTTCCTCATCCCCCAACAGATGACGATTAGCATATGCCCACATTTCATCCTTTCCTGACTCCTCGTGCTCCCCAGAGCCATCCTGGGCATCTAGAAGTTTTGTGCTGCTATTAATGGCACACGATTTATGGCCATCCCATATTGCATTCAGATATAGCAACACACAGAAGCTCTAGACAAGGCCAGGGGCAGCTGCAACCCAGCCCCTGGGGTCATTCACGCCCATGACCATCATGGGAAGACAGTGGGGAGCTTCAGCAAGTCCCCCATTGCCTCCTCCAATCTGAGAGCAGTTTCCTATAGAAGCCCTCCTGAATGATCTGCCCCAGGGTTACTGCAGTGGTCTCCTCTCACTGGGCGGCTTTATGATGGAAGCACCTGTAAAACCAGAGAGCACAGCAAAGGGAGCCAAGCAGAGACCACTGGACTCATTGTCTCCTCATTTCTGTTTTGTGTGATCTTGGGTAAATGCACTTAATCTAACATGACGGCTTCCTCATCTGTAAAATGTGAATAAAAGAAGAATAGGGTTGTATATATAGCACTTAGCACAGCACCTGGAATGCAGTTAATGTTGAACAAACACGAGCTATTATGATGGTTACTGACGTTAGCACTAGTTTTCACAGCCCTGGAGGCAGGACATTTATTACCAAGCAGCTTGAATTATTGTAAGCTTATTGAGTCTGACTGCCTTCCTATGGTTACAACACAGGGGACTCGGGTTAGTGTGCAGTGAAATGAAACAATATAGTAAACAAAGCTCTGGGTGAGCCCTGTCCTCCCAAAGAACAGCTATTCTCTCTCTATTTCCCTGAGGTCAGGGCCGGGCTGTGCCCCTAATTGGGAGTGTCATTGGTTCACTGGTTGGAATCCTGTTGTAACAAACCCTACAAAAGGTTGGCCACAGTGCAGAAAGTTTTCTTTGCTCACTCAGAGTAGTAGATCCCATGTCCTAGCATCTGCTTTATATAGGTACTGTTGACCCAATACTTCTCTCCTAATGAGACACCTTGTAGACCCATTTGATAGACATGGAAGTTAGGACTGAGAGGATACAGAATGTCCCAAGTCACAAAGCTATTAACTGTGGAACTGAACTTGGCACCCTTCCTCTCCCTCTCTGCACTGCTTCTCTGCCCTGGCCCGGCATCCTGGCACTGTGGACAGATGCACAGAAGAGGAACCAGGCAAGGTAGGAAATCCTGGCTCTCTTCCTTTGCATTCTAGGTGCATCCCTGGCACTTCTCAGGGCCATTGTCTGGATTCCTTTAAGAATCACTGCCATCTGGAATCACAGACTCTGGAGTCCAAATTATCTGATCAGAACTTAAGAACTGCCCACAAGATCACCAATGTTCACATGTGCACAAAAACATGTGCATGCGCACACACACACACACACACACACACAGTGTTTTGGGGAGCTCCAGGGAACTCATGATCTCCCAGACCAGCCCATCCTATGAGGGGGGAACAACAGATAAGTGGCCTTCTCCTACTGTGAACTGAAAGTTTCTCCCCATAACTCCACCCATTAGGGCAAGTTTAGATTCTTTCCAAAGCAGCCAGAGTGGAAAGCGTGCTTCCTCTGTGCAGTACTCATGCTGCACTGTTGTCCAAATCAGCGGGCCGCCTAGTTCTCTGGTCCCTATATTGCTGTAGTCTGAGGCTCCTTCCTGTTGCCCAAGGAACTTTCCTGCACTCTTCATGTGGGTCCTTCATGGCAGACCTCAGCCTTGGGTTCTTCCCTCCACCTTTTCACAAGCCTCTTGGAAGCAGAGTTCCCTGGGCAGCCCTTTGATCTCTGAGGAAAGTGCCCCTTTCTTTTTCCTCTGAGCCCATTAATGACTTCAAAGTCAGACCAGAATGTCTGGGAACTTCTATTTCAGGGCCTCTGGTCCTCGGTTCCTGGAAATCTTTTCTCTGAATTCTGAGACGTCTGAGGACCTTGTCTGCCAGCCAGATTTCTCCTTTCCCCACGGAGCTCCACAAACGGCTTAGTGGTGGCAAGAGGGGCCAGAAACTCTGCCAGTGTCTTCCTTGCTGTTTTCTCAAGCCAGCACACATGGGGTCTCCTCCACAGTGTGCTTTTGCAATAGGACATACCTTCCTTCCTCCACCAGCCATGTTGGGCTCTTGCACTGACAGTGTAGAACCTGCTGGGAGTCTCTCTCTCTCTCTCTCTCTCTCTCTCTCTCTCTCTCTCTCTTTCTCTCTCTGCCCCTCCCCCACTTGTGTGCTCACACTCTCTCAAAATAAGTAAGTAAACATTCTTTAAAATGTAAACAAACAAACAAAGAACAGGTAAGTTTGACAGCTCCCTAAGGGCCCAGTGTTGCTGCCATATCCCTGGACAGATGCCATGTGCTGCTTTTGCCCTTTGCCTTGACCCCCTCATCACCGAGAAGCTGCCTGTCCTGATACAGGTGCACTCAAGGAGGGGAAGACCAGCCCAGCCTCAGGCCCCTTGTTAAAAGTGAGGGACACTTTCCCAGAAGTAAATGGGCATCTACCCCTTCCAGGCTGTTTGATCCATATTGGGTCACACATTCATGGCTAAAACAAAGGCACTAGGAAGGGGAGGCTGTAATCCAGACCGGGGAGCTAAACAGACCTTGTCAAGCAAGGCCTGGAAGGACTCTATGTCTTCTGAGCAGGGAGATGTCAGATACCCAACAAAACCAGCTGCTGTTAGCAAGGAAGGAACAAGGCGTGCTGCAGGGCTGGCCAGAGCCTCCCAAGAAGCTTTGAGAACAGGCCCGCACAGGGCATGGAGCCACGGGACTGCAGCCCCCCAGCTGCTCACAACAACACCTGTGCGGTTGTGTGTGCTGCAGACACTCAGGTACCAGCATGCAGGGAGGACGTGTGCAAGTGCCAAGGCCTGTGGGACACTGGGAAATTTGGAGTTTATAAACACAGCTGACCCAAGAAATAAATATGTCAAACTATACATTTTTAATCTTTTTAAAAATGTTTTATTTCTTTTTGAGAGAGAAAGAAAGCACGTGCATGCACATAGGCTGGCAGGAGAGGGGTGCAGAGAAGGGGACGGAAGATCTGAAACAAGCCCGGCCAGCAATGACAGCAGAGAGCTCAACAGGGGCTTGAACTCACAAACCATGAGATCATGACCTGATCTGAAGTCTGACGCTTAACGGACTGAGCCACCCAGGGGCCCCCAAACCATACATTTTTTAAACTTGATCTGAAAGGTCACATGAACACAGAGATTCTTAAACTAATTCAAATGGGGGAGATAAAAAAAATTAGTAGTCTTTATGGACTGTTATGAAATCTTGATCAAATTAATCAATCATATTAGAATAAGTATTTTTTTTTCATCATACTAAGTCTTTAATCCTCATCCCCTATTTCCCCCATGTCCCCACCCACCTCCACTCTGGTAACCCATCAATTTGTTCTCTATGGTTAAGAGTCGGCTTTTTGGTATTTTTTTTTCTTTGTGCATTTGTTTTGTTTTTTAAATTCCACATATGAGTGGGATCATATGGTACTTGTCTCTCTCTCTGACTATTTCGTGTAACATAATACTCTCTAGTTTCAACCACGTCATTGTAAATGGCAAGATTTCATTCTTTTTATGGCTAAATAATGTTTCAATGTGTATATATACCACATCTTATTATCCATTCATCAATTGACGGACACTTCCTTCAATAATTTGGCTATTGTAAATAACGCTGCAATAAACATAGAGATTCATGTACCCCTTTGAATTAGTGTTTTTGTATTTTGGGGTAAAATACCCAGTAGTATGATTCCTGAATGATAGGGTAATTCTACTTTTACTGTTTTTGAGCAACCTTCATACTTTTTTCCAGAGTGGCTGCCCCAGTTTGCATTCCCACCAACAGTGCAAGGGAGTTTTCCACATGCTCACCAACACTTGTTTCTTGTGTTTTTGATTTTAGCCATTCTGACATGTGTGATGTGATATCTCCTTGTAGTTTTGATTTTAATTTCCCTGATGGTAAGTGATGATGAACATTTTTTCATGTGTTCTCTGCCCATTTAAAAAAATTTTTAACATTTATTTATTTTTGAGATACAGAGAGAGAGACAGAGCATGTACAAGAGAAGGGGAGAGAGAAAGGGAGACACAGAATACAAAACAGACTCCAGGCTCTGAGCTGTCAGCACAGAGCCCAACACAGGATTCCAGCTCATAAACTGTGAGATCATAACCTGATCTGAAGTCAGATGCTCAACAGACTGAACCACCCAGGCGCCCCTGCCCATTTTTTAATTGGATTATTGTTTGGGGGGGGGTGTTAAGTTTTATCAGTTTTTTATATATTTTGGACACTAACCCTTTATCAGAGATATTATTTGCAAATGCCTTCTCCCATTCTGTAGGTTGTCTTTTAGTTTTTTTTATTGTTTTCTTCACTGGAAACTTAAAATAACCTCACTAGAGAAAAAATATGTACTCATTATATGAAGAGGTATGATCCTCACCAAAGCAATAAACAAAACAGATTATGCCTGAGCTTTTTGTTATCATCAGAATTTAGTTTGGGGATTTTCCCCCCAATTTGGTTATTTTGCTGTCTATTCCACTTGAGCAAAGAGATAAAAGACTTCAGAAAAATGCCTGGGAGAAATGCTAAAACTTTTCATCAATGAGCAAATTGTGAATTAGTAAAAGCCCATGATTGTCAGCTCTTAGAGGCTGGGCTTTCCAGAGCAGCTCTTAGAACATACCCTGCGAACCACCAATCCAGCCAGACCCTCTCATTTATCATCTACAAAAGTCACCGAGGCTCACAAACATCTTTGGGCTTCCCCAAGGTCACCCAGTTAATTATTGACATAGAAAGTCCCCTCCCAGAGAATCATAGTGTTTCCTACATCACACGTCAGGGGTCTGTGTCAGGGATAAAGGAGGGTCCATGTGTGCTATGGGCCTGAGCTATGTATGTCTGGGCAGAATCCAAATCTAGCATGGCTGCAAAGCTTTCTAATCCACCTATACGCAGAAGAATAGAAGCTTGGAACTCATTTCATGAGTTGTTTCTGCTAGGGATTTAAAGGCACAGCTTTCTCTCCCACACGAACCTGTCACCTCTAGACAATGACTTCCCCAGAGCCCATGGGCCTGAGGTCCAGGTGTGACTTTCTCAGAGCTGACCAGTAAGGAAGGGCCTGGGCTGGCTCCCCGGCTCTCCCCTCCCACCCAGAAATGGTTAATTGCCAGCTCCAGGCTGCCTCCAGCCCAGCCCTAATTGGCCTGATCTCAAGCGGCCGTGCTGGAGCCGCAGCAGCTCTAGGCCAGGCCGGAGCTGCGCGGAGCGGCAGGGGCACTCTTCCAAGGTAATGATTAAGCCGAGCGTCTGGCAAGGGCACAGGCAGCAGAGCCGGGAAGGTGAGTCCTATTCACACCTCGGCCAGGCTGTGGTGGCCAGGACTGGTTTGGAAGGCAGGGCCCAGGGGCACGGGGACCCAGAGCCGACAGCCACAGGCTCCCCCTGCACACAGGCATTGAGGAGCATCTCAGGCCAGAGCTACTACTGCCTGCCCTACTAGGAACCTGCCCTCGACCCTGGCACCATGAAGCTGCAAATGTTCTGGACTGGGCTAGAATACACCTGCCGGCTCCTGGGCATCACCACCGCTGCAGGTAAGACCGGCTTCCCTGCTACAGTCCTTGTGCACTGGGCACAGCCGTCATGGCTGCTTGAGGGGTGGGGGCCTGCAGGCTGGGGACAGATGGACGCAGCAGGCCACATTTGCCCTCACTTTTCTTCCCAATGCCTCCAGAAACACTGTTTTGCAGGGCAGCAGCAGGTGCCGTGGGGTGAGCCTGGGTGAGGGAGCCTGATGCTGAATCTCCACTTGGTAACCTACCACCTATGTGCCCTGGGAGCCCTCGGTGTCCTCTTCTGGAAACTGAGTAGAGAGGGTCTGCTCTACTTCCTGGAGAGCTATTGTGAGGTGGAGGTGGGGGCTGAAGATGAAGGTATAAAAGACCAGGCCAATGTGAGAATCGGATGCCTCACTGTATAGTTATAGAGATGATCAACAGAGCTCATCTTTTTTACTAAAACCACAGCATATTTCATAGAATGAGAATTCCCAGCACTTGGGGCAGGCTGAGCTCTAGCACTGAACTTGGAGATGCCTGGCTTCCCTTGGCCCACTCCCACCTCATTAACAGAAAGTCATGTAGAAGCCCAAGCCCCCTCCCTGTGGCCTGACTGCAAGAACACAGTGTGGGTCTGGGGTAGAAACAGTTCCCTATACTGGGCTCTTCTCCCTCACCCAGCCTAATCACAGGCTACTTGACTTTCTGGAAGCACAAGTAGAGCAGCCACGATCCTGAGTTCTGCCTGCTCATTTTCCCAGTGTAGACCCCAACCTTTAACCGCATAGGCCCCCACATGGACAGAGTCTGTATGGAGGAAGGCAGCATTCTGAGCTCTTAGCTCTGGGCCCCACCGTCCCTTGGGAACAAGGAGGAGACACACGTGGCTCACCAAGTCCTTCCTCACCACTGGACAAAATCCAGGACGAGTCTTAGCAAATAGGAAATGTCCCCCAGCTCAGACTCCAACAGGGCTGGTCCCAGCCCACCCCCCCCTCCCCCATCATCCGCTGATGTATGACCTTGGGAGAGCCACCCAGACCCTTTAGGATGGTACTTTCTGATCCAGACCTGCTAGCCAGGTGTTTTGGAGGCTCAAGGATGCATACACTGAGCAGAGCCAAGTGGAACCGAGGGCATAAACCTCTTGGGAGAAGCCTCTATGGCATGAGTCAGAGCTTACTGGGGAGGCTGGCCAGTGGGCTCTTCTAGCATCTAGGTCTTCAGTTAGCATAGGACGTTAGCTGTTGGAGAAGTTCTAATGCCACTCTTCCTGTTGCAAGATGGAGCACTTGAGCCCAAATAGGGGCAGTGAACTTGCCCAAGGTCACACTGCAGATCGAAGGGACAGCTCGTCTGGAACCCAGGTGCCTCAACTTTTGAAGAGACCTGGACTCTGGCTAAAGAGCCCTCTGCTTCTCAGAATAGGAGACCCCCACCCAGAAGACACCAGGAGGAGTCTGGAATTGCTCTGCTGAGGGCCCTGAGTAAATGGGCTTGTGGGATGGCCAGTTCCCACCTCCGACAGGACCACCTGGTTACCTACGTGTAAGAGAATGAATGCCGACGCCCACAACTTCCCATTCTGGGGAGAGAAAAGTAAACCTATATAGAGTTTCTGTGTCTGGGATTCAAGTCCTGGTCTACCCTGTTGATCTTGAGCCCACCCTGCCCTCCTCTAGGCCTTGGTTTTCAGATAACTAAAATGTATCCCTTTTAGCTATCAGATATCTTGGTAATATTCTGCCCAGAACTGAACCCTGCCTTCTGTCAGGAAGCTGTTTTAAGACTTATCTGTTTTTCTAATAGCCTAGCAAAAGACAGTTTAAAAGTCTAATTTATCTCAGCCAGTGGAAGGGTCTGTAACCACATACACATGTGCTCACACACACACACAAACACTGCTCCTCTTAACAACCTCTTATCTCTGTACAGAGGGCTGCTGTTAATGCTGAGGATGGGCCTTCCTCTTGGCTTTGATAGCATCCAGACTAAAAATAGGCCACAAGTTCCCTTTTAATGGCCAGGCTTTCCAATAATCTTGTTTGAGCTTTTTAGAGTGCTGAGAGCAAGTGGGAAGCTAGAGAGAGGGGCTTTGGTGCTTTTGGGCAAATCTCAAGTTTCTTCCACCGTCACTAAACTCCTGGCCTGTTTCCAGTGTGTAAGATTTGCAAATTCCTTATTCCCTTAAGCCTCTTGTTGTTGAAACCTCTGTTGAGAAATCTGGGCCTCATTTACAGAGGCACTGCTACCAGAAAGGAAATAAGATTTGAGACAGAGGCTGTCACTTTGCAGAAACCCCAGGAGACCTAACATAGCCCCTGGCCCTTTTGTTGGAAGGAGTGTGGGATATCCAGAAACGAGGAGAAGCATGTGGGCCAAGGTTGCCCAGTGTCACCTGCAGGGACCAAACACCTGACAATCCAGCAGCCTCCTCCCTAGACCCTTTTCCCCTCTGCACATGGGATCCGGGACTATTAGAGGTTCTAAGGGTACCAGAGCCCAGAGACACCACCACGATGACAAGGCCAGGGCCTGGTTAGCTGAGCTCATCTCTTCTTCTCCTCCCAGGCCCTTTGGATAAAGCTTCCTCGGGATGTCCAGTGGTCCCACGGGCCATTGCTGCCCCACCCCCACGCCCAGCCCCACAACACCACTGGGCACAGACAGAGCATTGCTACTGCTGAACAGGGGCAGGTGGGCCATGAGCAGACAACACCCAGCTGGAAGTGTTTCTAAAATTAGAAAATTCTCACCCATGAGATTTTTGTGACTTGAAACCAGTTATAAAATTTCCAGGTCGTCACAGAGCTGCTCGCCAACATCTGTCTTACGCTTGGCCAGCTTCACTCATTTGCATTGCCTCCTTAGCATGGAAGGCGGTGTGTGTGTGTGTGTGTGTGTGGGTGTGTGTGCGCACGCACACATGTGATGTCTGATGCCTCTGTGGCTGAGATGAGGCTTTAGGAGGTAAAGGAGCAGACACAACTGGGGACTTGTACACAGACTGTGATCGCTCCATACTTCCCCTTGGAGATGCCAGATACCCACTTGTCCAACCATCAAAGCAGGTTCTCACTGTGTCCACATAAAGGCAGGGCCACGACATCCTGAGTTAGAGACTCGGGCCCCAGGGGATGTTCAACCCTGCGCTTAATCCTCACTACCAACCAACCATCAGAAAAAGGAACCTGGGAAGCGGGTTTTAACTGAGATGAAAGCATAGAGGTACAAAGCACCCTTCTCTGTCCCACAGGACTAGTCCCCATCCCTGTTCTCAGAAAGTAGGATTGGCTTCCCCTTGAACTTCTACAGTCCTCTGAGCCCATGAGTGAGAATCCTCATGCACTTCCTCGACACTCCTCAGCCCCAGCCCCAGGTCTGTGGGGAAGAGAATGGACAGAGCCCACTGTGTTGGCCCTTTGGTGAGACCCCTGCAACTGTCCTCAGAGCAACAGGGGCTTAAGATTGAGGCTTCTCACTGCCAGAGCTTGAGGGCTTTCTTTGCTTTTCCAGCCCCACATGGGTGTAATAGATGACAATGCACATCATTTGAGTATTCACTGTAAGCCAAGCTCTGTGCTCCCTGTTCCAAATGTAGTGTTGCATTTCATCTTCATAATGACTCTTTGAAGCATCATCATACTCCTCCTCATCCCCACTGTATGTGGGGAGAATCTGAGGCTTGGTGGCATGAAACACCTTGCTCAGAATCTCACAAAAAGGAAGCAAAGGGGCAAGATTCTAATTGATGATGGTCTACTTCTGAGACCCTACTCTTAATCAATGTGTTCTTGACCTAATTCAGGCTAAAGAACATGTCTTTATATGTCTTGGCAACCCCAAGATGCAGGATATAAAACACAGAAGGTCCCAAAGAGGCCTGACTGAGGCCACACCATACACAGGCTCAGGCCTGTGGGGTCACAGTTAGGTTGGGCACAGCTACACTGAAGCGTAGTAAGCATGACTAAACACTTCCTAAATTTCACCCAGATGCTCATTTTCTGTTTCTGAACAATGACCATGCATACTTTGGCACTGCCAAATCCACCCCTTGACCTCTTCAGAAAACAGACAAATCTGCTCACCTTTCCAGAGAGAACTATCACAGCAGGACCTCCCATTTATGAATCCAGAGATGCACAACTGATAACAACAGTAAAGTCGTGGTCTTGCTAAAGCCCCACCAGTGTCTACGCGGGCCAAGGGCTGACTTTAGTTCTATTTTCCAAATGAGAAAACTGAAGCTGAGAATGTTCGGGTAGGTGGGCAGAAGTCACACAGCCAGTAGACAGCAGGTATGGTATTGGAGGTCAGTCTGCCCACGCAGACTGATGCAATGATGCAGTGATGCAATGGAACATCCGGGGACTATAAGCACGCTACTCCAAGGAGAGGGGTGCCACACAGCCAACAAGGAAATGGGCTGGCATTGAGAAAAGGCCGTTTTGAATGAGCCCTGCTTGTCAGACTAATGTGCTCTTTCTTACAAATCGACTATTTTAGATCAACCTGGAATCACTTAAGGGTTTTGTTTTGTTCCAGGTTTTTGACCTATTAACCTCTTCTGTCCTGTTAAGGACAGAGCCACATTCCCCCAAAGCCCCATTCCTTGCCAATATTCAGTTTAAAATGGAGATTTGGCTTATTAATATAGCCTAAGACAAAAGAAGCATTTAAAACCAGATGTTCTCATTATTTTTTAAAGAGTACAGCAAATGCATAGTTTGACCTTAGCCCCATCAAAGCCTTCAAAAAAAAAAAAAAAAAAACTAATGCTTCTGAGGCAACCATCTTGGGCCCTCCATGCTAATTTCCATCCTTTGTAAATGTGTATCCCCGTGACCATTTCCTGCCATCTAAGGAAGCTTTGAGCACTTCAACATGTCCACAAGTGAATTTATTACCCAAGCAAGACCACATTGTCTTCAGATCCCCTAAATGGATGTTGACTGTTTTTCTTTTCTGATCTGATTGTTCCAATGAGTAAATGAAATATCCTTACCTCTGTTCCACTATCTTACTGCTGAAAGATCATATGACTTGGGTCAAAAATTTTTTTTACTTCTTTGTGCCTGTGTCCTCCTTAGATTTAGAACAAGGAATCTGCAACTCCATTTAGGATTCATTTATTCAGCAAACATGTGCTGAGTTCCCACTTTGTGCCATGCAGACACATAGATTAGGATGGTCTGAGCCCTACCCTTGAGAAGCACATGGTCTGACCAGGGAGACAAGCCAATGAACACACATCCCAGCACCAAGTGCTGCAGGGTAAAGCTAGACGGGCGAATTTGTGTCCTGCTCTACTACTTACTAGGTGTGCAACTTTAGGCATGTCACCTAACCACTTTAAACCTCAGTTTTATCACCTATGAAATGGGAATGATGACTGTATTTACCCTTTGGGGCTGTGAACATTCAACAAAACAATGACTGAAGCAGCAAATGCCTGGCACATATATTTTCAACCAAGGCTGGTTAATTTTAGAGGAATGTGTAGAACACAGGGATGGTAGAGCCTAAGTGATGGGCTCTTCCTGTAGGATGGAAAAAAAAGAAAGACCAGAGGAAAGGAATAAGGCAATCTATGACCCTTGAGGCTACAAAGAGAGGAGGGAGTTAGAATGTGAAAGTCTTTTACTGAATAACATTTTCCTTCACAATGTGAGGTTGAGTCATTAAGATCAGCCCACAGGAAATTGGTCATTTCTATACCACATGTGGTGATCAAATCAGAAGAACGATGGTAGCCTCATTTTACTTTTTATGGGCTAACAATTCTCTTAAAATTGTCCTTAGTTCTGAACGACCATCTAAAGAGGGCTGTTGTCAAAAGAGATTGTTCTTCGATAAAAGTGGCAGATGTTGAGGAGGAAGAGCCTTCCGTGGGTATCCCCTCCACAAGACTTCTTAGACTGTCAGAGGCCAGGTGAAGTTCAGATAAAGAAACATGGCCTGTGTGGCATGGATAGAGAGTGTCTGGAGGTAAGGCCATTGCTTTCCGGCACCAGGAAAGCTGCCATACAGAAGGGTGAGCAGATGCATTCTTTTTTAATGTGAGAAAGAATAAGAAGTAAATACCGTGGGCAAATACCTTGACCTGAAATCAGGACCTAAAAGAAATTTCCCCTGGAGGTCCTTATAGGAATGCTATTCTGTGCTAGAGATGATAGATATCCTCAATAGTATCAGTGAACCTGCAGAGCTATAAACAATGTCATCCCCCAAAAGTGGCATATCAGCCTAGATGGCTGCACAGGTGAACTCTACAACATTGAAAAAATAATAGCATCTATTCTACACAATGTTACCAGAAGTCTGAAAAGGAAGGAATACTTTTCAACTCATTCTGTAAACTAGCAATGCTCTAATACGAAAACCAGACAAAACATCTTGAGAAAACTACAGACAAATATCTCTCAAAACATAGATGTGGAAGTCCAAACAATGGTTTAACAAATCAAAAAATGTATATGTCAAGAGGATAGCATATCATACACAGGTGGAATTTATCCAAAATCAATTAATATAACTGACCATATTAACAAACTAAAAAAGAAAGCTTATACAGAGAAAGCATTTGACAGAATTTAGTGTTCTTTCATGACAAAAACCTATCATCAGACTGTGAGTAGAAGAAAACTTTCTCAGTCTAAAAAGAGCATCCACCAAGAACCTTACTGCTACTTACAAGTACAAATTCAAATGATCTCCTAAGATTAGTAACAAGACAAGGATATCCACTCTCACCATCTGAGCCAATATTGTACTATAGATTATAACCAGTATGATAAGGCAAGAAAAAGAAGTAAAATGCATACAGGTTGGCAAGGAAGAAGAAAACTTATTATTCACAGATGACCATGATCATCTATGCAAAATCTGATGGAATCTATCAGAAAAACTACCAGAACTAATAAAGGGTTTAGAAAGGTTGCATAAAACAAAATTAATATACAATAACCAATCATATTTCTATATACCAGCAACAAAAAAATTAGAAAATGAAAAATTTTAAATACAATATATATAACATCAAAAATATGAAGTACTTCAGAAGAAATCTGACCCAGAAAGTATAAATAAAAACCTATACACTGGAAACTAAAAAAAAATGCTAGGAGGTAGAAAACAAGACCTAAATAAATAGAGAAATCTATCCTGCTCATGGGTCAGAAAACAACATTGCTCAGATGTCAAAATCTCAGTCAAAATCCAACAGTTTTTTCCAAAACTTGAAGGCTGCTTCTAAAATTCACATGCAAATGCAAAGGTCCTAATATAGCCCCCAAAAAATGTTGTAAACAAAGAACAAGTTAGAACATTAACACTACCTGATTTAAAGACTTATTGTAAGTCTGCAGAAGTCAAAACAATGCAGTATTGACACAAAGAAAGACAAATAGGTTAATGGAACAGAATACAGTCCAGAAATAGACCTATACATTTATAAACAACAGAGTTTCAACAAAAGTACAGAGACAATTGAGTGTAGAAAGAATAACTTTTTCAACAAATGGTACTGAACAATTGACCATCCATTTACCAAAAACTGAATGTCTATCTATACCTTGTATTATACCCCAAAAAAGACTATATATTATAGACTTAAATGTGAAACCTAAAACTATAAAACTTTTATTTTTTTAATGTTTATTTATTTTTTAGAGAGAGTATGTGAGTGGGGGAGAGGCAGAGAGAGAGAGAGGAAGAGAGAGAATCCCTAGCAGACTCCACATTGTCAGCACAGAGTCAAATCCGATGCAGAAACCCAGGAACAGCAGGACCATGACCTGAGCCAAAGTGAGATGCTTAACCAGCCAAGCCACCCAAGCACCCCTAATACTAAAACACTTTTATATTACAGGATAAACCCTAGGTAATGAGTTAAGCAGATATTTTTTATTTATAATATCAAAAGTTCAATCCATTAAAAATTGATAAATTGCATGCTATGACAATTAAAAACCTCACTTTTCAAAATATAATGTTAAGAGAATGAAAAAGCAAGTTAATAAAATATATGACAGTCAATAGGCCCATGAAAAACTGTTCTACATCATTAGTCATTAAGGAAATGCAAATCAAAACTACAATGAGATACCACTACATAGCATTAGAATGGGTTAAAGTAAGGAGAGTTACCATACCAAGTGCTGAATGTTGGCAAGAATGTGGAACCCTCATACGCTATTGATGGGGATGTAAAATGGTACACTCATTTTGGGAACGATTTGGTGATTTCTTTAAAAGGTAAACATATACCTACCATATGATCCAACTGTTTCATTCATAGCTATTTATACCCAAAAGGAAAAAAAAAAAAGCTTATGTCCACAAAAAGATTATACGTGGATGTTCATAGCATCTTTATTTGTAATAGACAGAAGCTAGAGACAACCCAAATGCCCATCAACAGATGAGTTATAAACTAGACAAAGTGCATTCATACTGCTTAGCAACAGAAAGGCATAGGGGCACCTGGGTGGCTCAGTCAGTTAAGAATCTGACTCTTGATTTTGGCTCAGGTCATGATCTCATGGTTTGTGGGATTGAGTCCTACAGTGAGCTCTGAACAGACAACATGGAGCCTGCTTGAGATTCTCTCTCTCCCTCTCTCTCTCCCCCTCCCACCACTCATGTGCACTCTCTCTCAAAATAAATAAATGTTTAAAAAAGCAATAGAAAGGCGTAAGACTGATATGTGCTTCCACATGGATAAATGTCAAAATAATTATACTGAATGAAAGGAGACAGCCAAAAAAGAGTACATACTGTATGATTTCATTTTTATAAACTTCTAAAAAAATGCAAACTAATCTCTAATGACAGAAAGCAGGTCAGTGGTTGTCTGGGGACAGAGGGAAGGGTGGGCGTGTAGTACTGCAATGATAGAAGGGCCACTCTGCTTTCTGCATCCCTCGTGCCCCCGCAGGTTGGCTCAGGTAGCTGTGCATGATAATGGCAGAGGCAGGAGAGAGCAGGTCCAGTTCACAAACCCAGTTCACATCATTGCTTGCATGATGTCTGATTACCTTCTCTTGCACAAAGCAAGTCACATTTCTGAGCCCAGACTCAAGGGCCTGAGGAATCAGACTTCACTTTAGTGCGGGGGACTGCAGAGTCACATAACAAAGGGCGTGGGCACAGAGGGGGCATTATTGCAATCTACCACAGGACTTCTACAAGGCCAAGCAAAGTAGACCTCCTGGCTGGTCACCTTTGGTCTACAACTCACGTTAAAAGAATCTAGTTTAGAAAATCTAAAGGCAATCTCTTGCCTCCAGGAAATTCTCCCCTAACAGGCCTGTGAGAGGTGTTAGGAGTTCTGACTGCCACACTATACTCTAAAATCTCTTCTAATAGAATATCTAGAACTTTCTACTATAAAATCTTGGCCTTTTCTCACAGTGTCTCTGAACCCTGGCCCATATGTGTCAGCTGAATGTCTCTCAACATGCAGGTTAACCTCCCTGTTAGGCTTAGACTCTGCCAAAGCTTCTCCTGGGTTAAGAAGCCAACAGCAGCTACCTCCTTCTCTCAGTGGATTCTTAGCAACTGGTTCCAACATCTTCATGTTCTTAGAAATGGTGAAAATCTAGCTTTTACTTCTACAATGAGCTGTGACTCTTCCAGAACCTAAACCATCCCCAGCCATTGTCATCCGCGGGTACATCTTACCTGAGATGTCCGCACGTATCCCAGGACCAGTAGGAGCTACACCTTACTTGAGGATGAAGAGAATCAATAATTATGACATGGCGAGTTACGAGGCTTCCCTCAGCAGCAGTGAATATGACATTCTCAACCTCCTCCCCACACATCCAGAACCAAGATCACTGCCTGGGACGAAAAGCCAGGTAATGCGACCTCTAGTGACCTCTGTTGCCACCAGGGCACTGCACTGAATGTAAGACGGATATCAAACCTCAAGCCAGCGATGGAGTCAGAACAGACAACCTACAGCCAACCATGAGGTCCGTCCTGAGACAAAAGCAGCACAAGGCCAGAGGCCACCAAGATAGCACCTCAGCAGTCAGCACCATGGATAGACCACATCCCCATGAGCACACTGGCCCTAAGCCCTTGGTATCCCTAACAGGTCACACAGAGGACATGACACAAGAGATGTTGAAATGGATGGGGCGTTGGACTACTGATATCCCGATCAGGCCTGCAGAAGGGACCTAGGTCAGAAAAATCAATGAACAACATCAGTGTGTAGAGAAGAGCTCTTTAGCCACAATAAAACTGTGTATTAATGGAAGGAAAGGATGAGAATAAACCCTCTCCTCCCCCTCGGGAGTGCTTGCCTCTCTGAGGCAGGAACAACCTGCCTCTCCTGATAATTCTCTGAGCCATCGTCTACATTTGCACAACACTCTATAATTTACTAAGATTGAACATTCATAGCCATTTATGCATGCTTTTATTACTCCTATTTTCCGGAAGAGGAAGAAGCAGACCAGAAGGTTATGATATGCTTGAGAAGCCAGGACTCTGCTTTCCTGATCAACCTTCATGTTCTCTCTGCTACAGCCGAGTACCCTCACAGCTTCCATCCCCCCAACCCACCCCCGGCTCTGAGACCAGCACGTCAAGACACCCAGAAGGACCCTCCAAAAGTGGTGCACCACAGGCTCTTGACCCAGAACCTCTGATCCCTGCTAACCTGAACTAGAGCAAACCACTCAGGAAGGCAACTCAGAAGAAAGCCCTGGCCTCTGGGAGAAGAAAATACTGTGCCTCAGCCCAGACAGGAGGGACAAAGGCTAGAGGGAAGGGGACAAGATGAGGAGGTCAGGCTTGTCCACAAATGCTTGGGGAGGAAGAGCTGGCTCTAACTAGCACCAAGTAAGATGCCTCCCCTGAAGGGCGGTGCAGGAGGGGTGAGACAGATTATACTGGAGGGAGGGCTCCTAATGTGGTTCTGTTGGTCTGGGACAGGAGGTAACAGGCCCCTGAGGGACAGGTAACAGGGAGTGTTGGAAGGAGTCAATGGGCCAGATGGTGGTGGTATAAAAGTAGTTATGTGGCAGCTCTGCCCATCCCACCTTCCCACCTACAGCACCAAACAACAACAACACATCTAGAGATGAAGGCTGTTCTTAGGGGCAAGTTTTTCTTACAGCTAATTATCATGAATCCCTGATTCTGGGAACATGTATGGTATTTGTTTCCATTGTCAAACTGTCCGCTCCTCTGTCTCCATGCCCAGCTCTGGGGAAAGGCCTCAGGGTCACTTGTTGGAGTGAATTGTTGATATAGATTGCCCATTTCACACTGAACTAGAGGCTGGTGGAGGCAGAGTTGCAGACACACCAGCCAGGCTGCCTTGTAAGGAGGAAGCGGGACCAGGAGTACAGGCCAGATTCCAGGAGTAGCTAGAGCCTCCCAAACCCTGGACCAGGTGCATCTCTGCATGCCAGGGCTGGCGGCACCCATTCCCATGGTCACCAAAGGGCCAGTGCTGCCCCTGCATGGCCCTGGGAGTGAGCACCTACTTAAATTTAGGTTGAGCACCTCTTTAAATTTAGGATGCGCCTTTTTACATTTAGAGGGAGCGCCTTCTTAAATTTAGAATGAGCACCTCTTTAAATTTTGTGCTCACCTCACATGAGTCCTATCTTTGTTGGATGCCATAACTTCTCTGTATCTTATAGACAGCCCTGCCTAAATCTGAAAACCTGGCAGGGTTCCTAGGGCCAATTCCACCAAGCAAGAACTGTATCCATTCTCATCCACGGGGCTGACAGGAGGCCTGGGAGAGAGCAGGTAACCACCTGTGCAGTCCTGGGAAGACAGACGCGTAGGAGACAGGGGGGCCAAACCACTTCTCACACACCAGATCCATTTTTCACCTAACACCACTCCTTCCAATTAGAGGCCACACATCACGCTCATTTCTTGGCTTCTGAAGTACCCCTGTTCTGAAAACTAGTCCCCTGGAAAAACATTCAGGAAACTCCAGACCCTCAGTCAAAACAGTCTTGGAGTCCTGTATCTAGGTCCCGTGGAACTGCGATGCCTCCCAGAGACAGTGTGTTCCCAGCACAGTTCAGTGAGAACAGCGCGGGTAGGGGAGTGTATCTTCCATGACAGTAGCTGATGTGACTGTCTGGGGCCAGTACTGGATACAAGTCACAGCAGTCTCCCGCAATAGAAGGCTCTCAATTTTTGCTTTCCTCGCTTTTTCCACTGGGAACCTTTGTAAAATGAATCTGCAGAAAGGAACTGCTTGGAAAGAGGCAGAACCTCACAGACCTTGCATGAAATCCTCAGATATGATCCCACCAAGTAGGATTCTGTGGACACCACCCCCACTCCTAAGGAACTGCATCTCCCAGGCTCAGCCCAAACTAAGGTGGACCATTGTTGCAGGACCTCACAACCACGCTGAGGACCAGTGAGAAGGGCCAGAGGCGTAAGTGGCCTTGGGGGCACACTCCCCCCAGAGAATCAGACTATAGACCAGACCAGACACAGGGACTTCTGGGCCAAAATTCTCAGGTAGTTAAGAAGATAGGATAAGCTGCTTTTCCAGTTCTGTGGCTGCATAATAAAACCACTCCAAAACTTGGTCACTTAAGGCTACAACCATTTCATTACGCTCAAAATGTTGTGGCTCAGGAATTCAGGCAGAGACGATGGAGACGACTCATCTCTGCCACACGATGGTGGGGTAGCTGGAGCAGCTCCTCTGGGGCTGAATGTCTGGAGCCTTGGGTCTGACTGTTGGGTTAACTCATCCATTCTTCTCCCCTTGGTACCTGGTGGGGCTGGGATGTCCACGGAAAATTCCTCACGGAAACTTGCCTGGTGGAGAGGGCTGAGCCAGCTAGGGCTGGCTGTGCGTCTGTCTGTCTGTCTCTTTCTCTGGCATTCCCTTTACATGGCCTCCTCACACAGGGTGGCTTCAGGAGCATCAGACATCTTACACGGGGATGGCTGCCCCCAGGACAAACATTTTAAGAGGCCTGGGTGGAAGCTCTTTGTGAATTAGCAGTGTAAGTCCTTGAACTATACTTCTACTTCATTCTACTGCACAAGTGAGTCACTACTGCTAGCCCATATTCAAGGGGAGGAGGGTTAGACTCCACCTCTTGATGGGAGGTGTAACACATCCTACTGTAACAAAGAAACCCCAAGTTACATTGCTAAATTTGGGGGTATCTCTGTTACCTAACTGTGTAAAGTACCTGGGCGTCCATTCTCCTTCTCTGCCATAGAGCCCAGCAATTAGCTGATCAGGTGTCTGGGAGTGTGGGGGAACATCTTCACAGGACCATCCCTGGCTCACTTACTTTAGTCATGGCATCTGGTATGACCTTCAGAGGCCCGGGAGACCTTGAGGAGATAAGTGCTAGCTAGGGAGAAGAGTAAGTTCTTGAAGAAGCTAGGCCAGTCCCCACCCAGCCTGCGAGGATAAGGGTTTTCCCAGCACCACAAGGCACAGCTTTCTCAATGGACTTGACTCCCTTGGAGAAGCAGGAAGAAGCTTCAAAGTGCAAGAAGATTGGAGGGTGTGGGCCCAGGAAGCCACACTGTCACTGTCCCAGTGTGGAACTCATGATCTTACCTGGTCCCAGGAACTGCACAGAGAAGCCCAGAGACAAGGCCCTGCCCCTTTTCTGGACCCAGAACCACAGCCACGGCAGTTCCAGGCTCTTACTCATGCTGCTCCACGCTGCTGGCATCACCTTGCCTTCCTTCTCTGCAGGACCGTCCTTGACTCCCAGACAGAATGGAGCCACCCTCATCCTGCTCCCAGGGTGCTGTGACCTCTTCCCACCCTCCTCTGCTCTCCATTTCCTGGACCCACGACAGTCTGCCCAAGTGCCAGGGTATATTTCCTTTGCATCCCTGTGCTTTCGCCCAGGCCTGGCACAGAGGATGTGCCATAAATGCGGGTGTAGGCTGACCGCTGGGGACTTTGGACCCTGGTCTATGAAGACTGCTCTTGGGGTGCTGGGTGGAACTGCCCTGGCAAGGAGATTTGGCTGTGGCTACTTCTGACCTTCAGAAGACAACTCTGCTCAGGTTAGGGCCCCTTTCCAGAGGCCTGAAGTGAGGGGCACACGGCTATAGTCACACTCACTCAGAGCTTAGACACTAGACAGGTCATTGAGGCAGTGAGGCGGGGGTTTCCTGACTCATTCTGTGGTAGACATTATTAGCAAAATCCATTCACAGCTGGTTTTGGGGGACACAGTGGTCCACTGCCCATGACAATGAGTCTCTCATCCATGTGACACCCCCATTATGCATGAAGGCCCCCAGGAAATGTCCTCCCCACCAGCACCATTGTCACCAGAGTCCTTCCTCTGCTGGGGGTTCTTGGAGCCCCTGGGAATCAGTCCTGATTCTGGCTGCCCTGGGCAGGTGCGGCATGTCCAAAATACTCACTAGGATTCTTCCATAAATAACATGAGGGATGTTGCGTAAACTAAACAAGATGCACATAGGAGCCTACTGGAATGTGAGGCATGTGGTGGGATTGGCCTTAGATGCAGCTGGGCAGTCATGTCCAAAGAGCCTCCAAACCCCGATGCCCTCTGGTCCCACACTCTGCCTTCCACTACCCAGGACAAAACAAAAACGCAGATGAAGTGACAAGGCATGCCCTTCTCCATGCCTGGGAAGCCTCCTTGTCTGAGCCCCCCAAAAGAACCAGCCCTCTCCCCCTGGGCTCCTATGCCTACAGGCACCCTAGTATTAAACGGGGGAACAAGGTCACCTGGGCCCACCAGCAGGAGCCAAAACCAGAGGTGCTGGGAGATGGGAAGGCCAGGAATGGCTGGACCATGGCCCTGTCTCTCGGTCATCACATTGTGTCTGCTGCTTAATCTCTGCCAAATATCACCCACCTGTGGCCAGGATGCTTTCTGAAAAGCCAATCTGAACATGTTGCTCAGCCTTTCCAAAACATGCAAGGCCCTCCCCACCCATCATGTAGGGACTGATATTTAAAGATCCACCCTCTGGCCTCAGTCCACATTGGCTGCCCGTGGCCCCCTCTGTGCTAAGTAGTGACCCCAGGGGTTACACAAGGTCACACACAAAATGGGGATTCCAACCCAACTCTCTCTTTTCTCTGCTGTTCCATTGATTTGGTTTTTTAACTGCAGACCAGTGCTGCCTCTACAACATTCCTCGAATGCCCCTTTGACTGTTGACCTTTTTTTCCATCAAAAGCCATCAAAATACCTCTCCACAGGCCTAACAATTCAGGGAAAAGGGCTGAGTTTCCAAGACCCTTTCCTGCCACCTGCTGGTCACTCGCCACAAAGCTTATGAAAGTTTACAAGTGACTGAGCAACTGTGATGTGCTCGGCATCAGTGAGCTTCCTGAATCCTTATAACCATTATGTGCAAGACGGATGATGAGGAAGCTGAGGCTCCAAGGGACTGCATGACTCAGCTATTAACCGGCAGATGTGAGGAAATGACCTTGATCGTTAGGTGGGTTTTGCTTACACTCTCTGTGCCTCAGTTTCCTTTCTATAAAATGAGAGTAACAATAGTACCTTCACAGAGCACTGTTGTGATAACTTGAAAAGTTAATAAATGATAAGTGCTGAGAAAAGGACAAGATACATAGTGAAAAATAAATAGACAATGGGCATTTGCCTGCAGTACACACCACATCACACACAAAATACACACATGTGACATCACACATGCACACAGCTCATATACACATGCACATGCCATATGCATGCATGCATCACACATGCACACACAGCACACACATAGCACACACCCATCACACACATAGCACACACATATACACACACATGCACACATAATATACACACATAGCACACACCCATACACATCACACACACAGGCACACATCACACACATATCACACACACACACAATGAAAACCACCTGGAGCTAGAGACTCACGTTTGGTCTGCAGGTCCTTTACTCTCTGACATGAGTCCTTGGGAGAACTATACAAGATGGCAGCCTGAGCAGGAAGTATATGTCTCCCTGTGTCTCAGGGCTGCTGGGAGGGGCCAAGATGAGCAGACCACCGTGCATAAAGCACTAAGTGCTCTGCAGGTTATGCCGACGATCTGGATATGTGTGTGGCTGACCAGCTCCCTGGCCCCTCTCCTGGTACAAGCCAGTGAACATCCAGAACCTGGAGAGGGTACAGTGCCCTCCACAGCTCCGGGCCAAGCCCAGAGGAGCACAGGGGCCCTCCGTCACTAAGAATCCTTAGGCACCACCCTTCCCTTGCTAGATTGAAGCACTCTGTGCCCTGCTCCCCAAAGTACTTCCACGTCCAGCCTCCCATGGGGGAGGGACGGTGCTCTGCACTGCTCTTCAGTCTTCAGTAGGAGGCATTCCTCCAGTGGACAGAGGGCTCAGGACACCGGGGATGGACGTTCACAACATTTCTGCCAGGGAGGAGAGGAGTCATCAAGGGAACCAGCCTCCTGAACAGCAGAGATGAAGGGCCACCCATGGACCGTCACCAAACATGACAGCCTAGCCTTGCCATCTTTGATTTTCTGGGATGCTGACAAGGTGAAGCCACAATCGGCCAATAGCAGGGTGTGTCATCTGAGCCCAGAGAGAAATAGAGGATGCAGTGTAATCAATTAGGACCAGAAAGAATTCTGGTTAGTGGGCCATGCGGCCCTGGAGGAAGGTTTCAGGACCCCTCAGCACTGTCTGTGGAATGTTTCCATCAGCGAGCGAATGGGGTCTGAGCCACAGCTCATTGAGTGAAGCGGTGAGAGCAAGGGAATCCCCGTGAGGGGACAGCCTGGAGCCAGCAAGTCTGAAAAGGCTGGTCCAAGATGAACTTCACTCTGCACAAATGGAAGGTCAGGTGTTTGAGCACAAATACCAACTGCCAAGAAAAGGTGGGAGGAGGGATGTGGCCGATCAGCTTTCTGTGGCCGAGCAAACCCTCAGGGGCTTAACCAGCACAGGGGCCAAAGCAAGGAACCAGGACTGTGTGATATAGTCACCAAAGCAGCAGTGAAAACAAGGTCACAGAAATAGCTAGAACAGTGATCTAGGCAAGGGGACAGGGGTTGGGGAGGTTCCACCACCAAGCACGGACCTAGACACCGGCATACACGGGTATGGCCTGCAGGACAGTGAGGGCCCTTGAGGCCATGCCACCTGGAAGGCAGCCATGAGGCAGAGGGGCTGGTGGCCAGTCAATGTGAAGTGTCTCTGGAGGCACTAAGGGATGGATGGGGGCACGACCCATATGGTCAGAGGACAGGCATCTGTGCTATGGGGGCACTGCTGAGGTTCTGCCTGAAACTCCTCTGGCTTCCAGAGACCATTCCAGAAGGTTCCTTGTTCTCCTGCATTTTCCCAGCCACCAGTCCCTGTGCCATGTGGAGAAAAGCCCACCCTGGCTCCTCGTCCCCAGGGAGAAGTCTCAATCCACAGCCAAGGAACCTTCCACAGGGCTGCAGTGTGGCTGGAGCACCTAGGCCCACTCTCCCCTCTCCTCTTCCCCTCTTAGTGTTGATCGGCGTGGGCACTGAGACCTTCCTCCAGGGACGGTTCAAAAGCCTGGCTTTCTATTTGCTGTGAGTATGCGTGCACGTGCCTTCCCTGCCTACACTTTCTGCCCTGGCACACCTCGAATCTGTCTCTGCAGACTGACACTGATCAGAGCCCACCCCTTTCCCATGCTAACTCTATCATATCCCATAGGTGGTAGAAGTAGAGGGGGCTTCTAGGATATTCTCTGCTTTGGGCAGACAATCCCATAAATCAAACAATTCTCTTTCCATTCACCCACCTACACACCTCTCCTCCAATCCATTCTTCCATCCATCCATCCATCCAACAACCCATCCATCCATCCATCCAACAACCCATCCATCCATCCATCCAACAACCCATCCATCCATCCATCCATTCAGCCAGCGAGCCAGCCTGCCGCCATCTATCTTTCCAATCATTTCTTTATTCAGCAAACACTAACTGAGCTCTTGTTTTAGAGAGAGAGGAATCAGCTCAAGAGACTATATATTTGAGCCCTTCTACATGGCATGCATAAAAAAAAAGTTTTATATACATTATGTTCTTTAACTCTGACAGCACCATAGAAGGGCACACTGTCTTAGTTTTTCAGGTTAGAAAGTTCAGAGGGAGTAAGCAGCTCAGGTCACATCATCCGACTGCATCATATCATCTGCAATGGGGCGCAGACTCAGGCCTGGGTCCCTTTAGCTCCTCAGAATCCTTCCCTAGTCAGCTGCCTCCGTGAATGCCTCCTGGCGGGAAGGAGATCACTGTGCAGTGGTGACCCAGAGAGGGATGAAAGCCTTGGGTCCCTGCCAGCTGTAACCAACCAGCTTCCCAGCAGCCCCATCCTGAGGGACACAGGAGCCTGTGCTTCCTGGCCATGGTTGGCCAGCGAGGTGGCCAGGCCGCCTCCTCCGCTCCTCCCTCTCCTCACCATCTGCATCCACCCTCATCACTGCCCAGGGCAGCTCTTCAATTTGCTAGATGGGTCACACCCACCATCTCCCAACCAGCTTCCACCCTTCCAGCCCACATCCACACCACCACAAAATTAGCCACCTATAAACACAGGGCTCTTCCAGAACCTTCAGCACCTGCCAGGGTCTCCCAACCACCCTCCTCTGCCATTTCCTGGCTTCCATTTTATTTCTTGTCACTCAGCTTACACCCCAAGAGCTTCTGATTCTTTCTCAAACTCACCTCTAAGCTTGTTCACCACAGTGAGCACCCAGGGTGCCTTCCCACCCACCTTGATATTCCCAAAGCCTGACATTCCTTCCTGGCATTCTGCCCTGGGAAGCCTGCCCCAAGTCTGGAGCCCCCTGCTGCTTGAAAGTGACTTCTCCTCTCTCTGAACGCCCTTCATGTCTTACTGAGCCTGTCCCCACCGCTGTGCACTGCCCAGGGCTGTCTCCTGAATCCAGCAGCAGGCCCGGCCTTCCCCTCTCTGCACGGTTGCCTCCCTCACCCACACCATCACTTCAAGTAAGAGGCAGGGTTATCATCCTGCTGTAACAGGTCAGGTCCATAGCCAGTTAATGCAAACTGCTTTCTGCTTCTTGACTGCTCTGTCCCTTTTCAGAGAAGATGCTATGCCCATCTGGTCTCCCTGTGGCCAGTCCTCGAAGACATTATTCCAGCCTCAGGTCCCCCGCCCCTCACTGTGAACTGGCTACACCGTGCCCTGCTCTACACCCCACTGGACGAGCAGCCACTGCCTTCCTGAGCTCACAGCCACCCATCCCTCAAGGCCATCTAAATGTCCGCCTCCCTCTACTTTCTCCCTCTGCCGTCCTCCCTTGCACACAGGCAGGCTCCCTTGCAGATCTCAGACTCCTGCCTCTGTGTTCCCTCAGGACTGTCACTCCCTCCCCTGTGTCCCTGGGACCCAGTAGGGGCAGAAGCCCCCAGCACCCTCCAGGAGGGACTGAGCTGCTGTTGGCTTTTTCTTGTTCTCTCCTTCTCTCTACACCTGCTTCCTCTCCCATCTTCCTCCTTCCTGTGAGGCCCCTCACGGCCTCCCTCACACTCACCCACATACAGCAGCCACTCCACTGGCTGAGGGTCTGCGCGGCTGGTGTGGCGCCCTGGGCAGAGGCCTTGGTTTGTAGGATGTTGCTACCACAGCAGAGCTCTCGCCTTGGTTCACTGCCTCACTGGAGTAAGGAGACTCCCCTGGCCTCAAGAGGCACAGCCTCTGTAGCACCAGACAGGACAACTGGTGAGTCACTTTATTGCCCAAGCCTCAGTTTCTTCTTTGCCCCCATCCCAGGATATAGAAAAAGGCAATGATGCTTGTTTTACAAAGCACATGCCTCGGTGTGCTTGTTAGGAATGCAGGCTCTGGAGTCTGAGTGCAGGGTTCAAATCTTGTCCCTCTAACTATCTGCTGTGTGACCACAGCAAGGATCTTGACCCCTCTGTGCCTCGAGGCCCTTAGCTGTATGCTGAGGGTAATTACAGTGCTTCAACAATAATATTGTTACAAAAGCTAAATGCATTGATATTTTACAGCCCTTAGAACATAGCTGGCACTTAGTGATCATTATCTAAATGTTAGTTATTCAATTTAAAAGCTAAGGAGTAAGAGTCAGGAAGATACTGGGAGACATAGAGAGAGTAGGAGATAATAGGGATTAATTACTAAATTAATTTCTCTCTCATGGAGAGAGGAAGCAAACATTTATACAATGGGCGCAATAGCCCACGTTTGAAGGGCTTTAAAAACATCAGTTCATTCAGTTGTTATAACAGTGTTATTTATTGAAGCAGTGTAATTACCCTCAGTTCACAGATGAGGATCCTAATGTGCGGAAAGGACAAACCCCTTGCCTAGAGGCATACAGCTGATCAGTAGCAGGGGCAATGCCCAGGACCCTGAGGATACTGCCCCCGCCAACCACTTTGCCCTGCAAGGCAGTATCTCCTCTCATCCTTTCAGTCCAGTGATGTCCATGGAGCACTTAGCAGTAAGCTTTCCCCAGAGTGGGCCTGGGCTGCATGGAAGAATTAGATAGGAAAATGCCAAAGAGAACTCCCAGACTGGTAGATCAGGCACACAGTAAAACAGGGAGAAGCAAGAGGTCACCAAACAAACATAAAGAGGCAAGGTGAGGCGGTGGGGTGTGGGGAGGTGTCCTTCCATGAGGGATCAGCCTATGCAAAGGCCCGGTGGCACCTAGTAGATTCCTGTGTAGTCGGAGGACTATGGAAGTTCATGTAAGACTTTAAAGGCATGCTAGGAAATTTCGATGGTAGAGGTCAGTAGGACCCTCCAAAAAAACATGTAAGTTTCATTCCCAAAGATTCTAATATATAAAGCCTGAGGCTGACCCAGGAATCTATAATTTTACATATTCCCCAGAAGATTCTGAGTGCGAGGCCCCTGGACCACACTTGGAGCACGAAGAACTTTTGAATCATTCTGGATTGAGAGGAATACCATCACTTTCAGGTGTCAGAAGGAGCCCTCGGGACAGCCCAGTAGTGACAGAGTGGAGGAGCAGGAGGGGGGAGGGGAAGCAGGGAGTCAGGGAGGCGGAAAAGGGGAGACAAGTGCAGAAGTCAGGGGGGTAGTGCCCAAACTCAGGTCAGACCAGTGAGGTCAGAGAGAACGGGAGTGACCCCTGTAAGGAATACAACCAGCCCCTCCTGGAGACCGACTGGACAGTGAGAAAACAGGAAGAAGGGAAGGAGTCTGGAGCAGATCCAGCCTTAATGTCTCTGCAAGCAAGCAGTGTATGTCATCCTAGTGACCGTAGGTAGAATGACACACCTGCCAGTGTCCACACAGGGGCCTGCGTCAAGGCGGCCTCCCCTGCTGGCCCGTCCTCCCTCACCCATCTCTGGGCCCTGGCCCCCACCCCTCCACTGAGGCCCAGCTCCTGGCAGATGTTGGCTGGGTGGCAGCATTAGATCGGGAGACCCCTGGTCAGTCTGTTGGCTGTGCGTGGCCAGGAGCCCAGATGCCGTGAGCAAACAGGATATGGGAGACCCAAGGGCACATCAAACAACACCAGACTTCCCTTACCTGTCTCCTTCACAGGTTTATAGGTGCTGTCATCTCCGTGTGTGAAGGCTCCTACTTTGTGGCTCAGATGCTGACCCTCTGCTTCCAGTAAGTAGCCTCCCGAGCAGCCCCTCCACCACCTCCCAGCCCCAGGCTCCCCTGGTCCCCCCACCTGTGAGGCCACAGTCCCGGGGATGTCCTGCTTCTGAAGCTGCTGTGGATGGCTTCCCTCCCCACAGTGCGGCCAGCCCTGCCTAGACATGACATCAGGCCCGCAGGACTCAATGGTCTCCTTTTCCCTGCTCCTGATCAGGGAAGTAGAGTGAAGCATTCACTGAGGGTCTGTTCCCACCCAGAATCCCCTGCAGAGTCTTCCCTCACCTCCAAGAACAGACTATACTGCACCTGCCATCCAAGGCATCCACAGAAGGGTGAGGACCCTGGGGAAGGCCAGATGAGTTTGGAGTAAGCAGAGCTAGATTTGAGAGCTGGCTGTTATTTCTGCTGGGACCCAGGGACGGGTCAGAGGCTGCAAGGATCTCGGGAAGCCACATGGCCACAGAACCCATACCTGCTGTCCAGCCGTGCTCAGTTGGTAGAACCTGTCATCGGCATGGCCAAGGGCTGTCCCTGGACCGCAGCTCTCAAAACCCAAACGGTTGGGTCTCTAGGTAGTCAGGGAAAGAGCCAGGCCTCAAGTCCAGCCGTCCCAGTACCTTGCAAAGCTATCAGCTGCTACCCAAGGTCACCAGCCCTGAGACAACAGGCTTCCTTTATTCTGATGAATGTTAGTGCCAAGAGATCTTTGCAACTTATCTGGGACAAAGTGTGGGTAGGGGAGAGGAGAACCCTGAATCTGAAGGGGCATTTCACCCTGCTCTAGACAGCTTCCTCTCTAAGCCAGGGTTTGGTCACAAAAGAACGTCCACCAGAAGGCACCAATGAGCCATGGCCGTAGCGTTTGGCAGATCGCTGTGCTCTGGACCAGCATATAATCTTCCAGCCCTGGCCACTGCCCCAAAATTTGCCTGGATAGAATTCAGTTGTGCAGAGCCCTGCTCCAGACCAATTCAGAAGATGAAGGAGATAGACCTAAAGGCAAGCCCTTTCCTCCTTTGAGACCTGGAAGCAACACCTCTGAGGAAAACTGCTCAGCATCAGGCCTCTGGCAGGCCCATGTGTGGTCCTTGTGTGCCAGTTTCAAAAGAAGCTCCTCCAGGCTGATGCCATCTTATGCCTAGGCGACACTCCATGAGCAAGATATAACTGATTCCAGCCTGTTCACGAAGGAGGCCAGGCAGCTTGTGCAGTGCAGAGTCAACACAACTGTCCCAGCAGGCTGCCTCCCCTACTGTGTGCCTTTTCCACTCCACTACATGGGGACCTCCCAGTGGGCCCCTGGATCTCTTACTCTCCTTCCCACTGTCTTGGCTGAGTCCTGATATCATTTGGCTCCTTACCCCCTTGATAGAAAGGCAGGGCCTTTCAGAAAAATTGTGGACCCTCTGGAGGAACTCAGGCAAGACCCCTAACTGTGGAACCCATGGTGAGGACACCAGCCCCTGAGGAGTGTTCGCCAGAGGCCACTAAAGAGAACATGGGAAGAGAAGGACCCAACCCCAGCCTCCAATAGCCTCACGTGTTGCTGGGGGCTTTGCTGGGTTGTTTCTTGTCCCCTACTAATCCTGGACTCCCTCCCCCCAGGTGCCGGCCAGATTCCCTGGCCTATAGAGCAAGGGAGAAAGCCCGCTGGTTGGGCTGCTTCCAGAAGTTCCTGGCATACATGCTGCTGTCTGTGGCCTGCTTTCTCCACCCTGTCCTGGTCTGGCACGTGACCATCCCAGGTAGGACCTCCAGGAGTCAGTGGAGATGGGCAGCCCCCACACAGGTGGGCTCGGAGCAGGAAGGGCTGAATCCCCTTCTCACAGGCCTCACTGACACTGGCTCCCGGGGCCCCCACTGGCCCCATTGACTTCTCTGGCCTAGATTATGGGGATGAGGAAGTGTCAGACCTCCTTCATGCTGTCAAGTGGCAGGAATGTCCCTTCATGTAGGTATCCCAAGGCTGCACTCACAGAGACTTCTCCTCCAATGCCTATGTGTGATCTGAGCCTTCCAAGGGTGTGAGAGGGTCACTTCTGTGTACAAACCCAGCCCAGTCTCCCCAGCACCTACCCACTCAGGTGCAAACTCCTCAGGCTGGTTTGGAAGGCATGCCATGATGAGACCTGTGGCAGACCCTCAGAGCCTCATCATCTCCCCCTCCAACCTCACAGACCCTGCTTCTGTGATCAGAAACCAGGACTCAGTGCTCCCTCTCCTGGGATTTGTCCATGACCTCTTCTTCTAGTACCCTTCTCTTCCTTCCTCCCTAGCTGTGAAACTATGCCCCTCCTCATGACCCACCTAAAATGCCAGGAAGCCAACCACCCAGGGAAACAAAGTTGAAAGGCAGAGTCTCCTCTTCCTTCCTGTGGTTTCTTTTAATGTACCTGTCATAGCATCTCAAGGCCACTCTGCACAGCCCTCAGTGGACTCCAGAGAAGGATTCAGCATTGCCGAGGCCAGAGCGAGCCACAGTCTCTGGCTCCTTGGAGAACGAGAGACACCAGGAGGCTTCCTCTGGCCAGGGCGGGTCTCCTGGCCAGAGGAGCCATTTCAGCCTGAGACAGAGGGACCACTGGCCTGGAGCCTGGGGGTGGGGGAAACTAAGAGGGGGACCCATGCTAGGCCAGCCCCACCCAGTAGGATTTGCTCTTTCCTCTGTGTTTACTGAGGAAGCTGAGGAAGGAGCATCTCCCCACTTTTGCGAATGGAAAGAAGCCCCAGTTGGCAGCTGGAGCCCAGCATTCAAAACAGAGTGCAGACCTATTGCAGGTCCAGCTCGACATGCTGTCCTAACAGGGAGGCCAAGCATGGATGAGAGGCCAGGCGGGCTGCACCAGGGTCGACTGTCAGTAGGCAGGGGGCCTCAGGCAAAAGGACCCCCTGGCTAACTATGAGGGTGAGGACCCCAGCATAGCAGTGGCCCTGCCAATGCCCCTCAGCCAGGCATCAGGCCTGCCCCCTGAATCTAAAGTGGGTGCATGAGAACAAGTCAGATATCCAGGCTGGAGCACAGAGGGCCTGAGTGTGCCACCATGGCCCTTTGGAACAGTGGGCTTGGATGGCCTCTGGCTCTCCCCCAGCACACATCCCACATGCTGACCTCCCACATTCCTTCCAGGCTCCATGCTCATCATCACTGGCCTGGCCTACTTCCTGCTGAGCAAGCGGAAGAAGAGCAAAGCCAAGCCCGAGGCGCCCGCTCCCCCGGAGCAGTACACGGACCCCTCGGGCAGTGCTGTGAGCACCACCGGCTCTGGGGACACAGAGCAAACCTACACCTTCCACGGGGCCTTCAAGGAGGGGACCGGCTCCCTCTTCATCCACATGAAGAGCATCCTGAAGGGGACGAAGAAGCCCAGTGCCCTTCAGTGCCCAGAAACCCTGACAGAGCTGACCCTAGAGACAACGGACTCCCTAGCCAAGAAGAAGCAGGTGCACTTTGAAGACAGTACGGTCAGAATCATCCCGTCTCTCACTGAAGACCTGGATGACGGGGACAGCGAGCCAGAGGAGACCACCTCTGACACCACTCCCATCATCCCTCCCCCGCAGGCCCCTGTCTTCCTGTCCTCTCTCACAGACGCCAACCTGTTCTGAGCTGTTGACTCCAGCCTAGGGGACACCCAGCAAGGGGTCTGCGTAGATTGATGGCCCTGCCTGGTGTTTCCTGACATCTGAGGGCCCCACCCTGGGGAGCTTGGGGTCTTCACAGGTTAGTGCTGCAAGGGGTGACCAGACATCCCCCTAGGAGCTGGGCTTCTGGGACCATGCCACCTGGCATGGCAGACCCTGGAGATGCCTTGGGCAAGGCATAAATGAAGCTCGTGCAGTTTCAAGCCAATAGAAGCTCCTCCTTCCTGGACAGGGGGTGCCAGGAAAATCCCTGCGCTTTCCCCAAAAGAGACCATCAGTCCCACTTTACATGAGGCTGCTTCAGCCCCCAAAGCCAATGAGCTTCTCTTACTCCTGACATGGGGCCCAGCAGTCAACAAGGCCTCACTGTCCCTCTCCTCTCGGATGCAGCAATCCAGCTCTGAAGGCCCAAGGATGCGTGAGCTACTTTGTGAGCATCACAAAGGAAGGTGTTGAAGGTAGCCATAGACCCCAACCCCCAGAGGAGATGGCTCAGGATATGCTGGAAAGACAAAGCTGCAGCCCGGCCCAGCCGGGTGGGGGCAGCCTGAGCAGTGGGCCGCAGTCTCTGCATGCTCTGGGGCTGGCCCTGCGGCAGAGTTACAGAGCCACCCAGGGAAACAATGCCACACTGTGCTCCCTTCAGGGAAAACCAGGGCGGATGAGTCAGGCTCATTCCAGAGGCATCATGGAGGACTCCCTGCCTCCCCACCACATGAACTTGCCCGAGATTCCAAGTAGATGATGTAAACTAAAATGTCCTGAAAGCCGATGACACTTTAGCAGTGGAGACAGCAGCACAGGACACAGTACCTACAGAACGCAGGGACCACAGAGGTGGTGCCCCAGAGACACAGCACAGAGAGGTGCGTGTTGGCAGAATATGCATTTGTTTAAAATGTAAGGGAGGGAACCAGAGGGAAAGGGGGGTGGTAGGAGGAAAGGGGGCGAGCAGGCTAGCTCTCTTCCACTGCGCTGTGGAAGTGACAGTTAACCTAGAATGAACGAAGAAATTTGAATCAGATAGTCCTTACAAGATTTTCAAAATGGTATTTGTTTCTAAAAAGTGTCCTCTGGTCCACGGGATTGTTGCAAGGAACAGCAGACACATTACTCCTGGTAGGCAAGCTCAATTAATGGGCAAGTTGAAAAAAAAAAGTTACATTGTTGGCCACTGCAACCTTTCCAGCACATGCTCTAGGTTCTGGATAAGAAACATGTGTTCCTTCCTGACCGCTCTTCACTCTTCGACATCCTCTAGTAGTTACACTGCAAACGTGTGGGAATACAGCCAGGCAGATGATTGGTTTGGTGCCCAAATCCCACAGGTGGCCCAAATGAGGAGCCCTCTTCCTGTATGAACCCAGTTGTCCTGTAAAACCAAGTGAGAAAAAACAAAGAAATAGATTCCCATGAACCCTCAATGCTGGAGGGAGCAGAGCTACTTAGCTGGAAGGAAGAGCGTCAGGATCCCAGGGTCCACGGGGGAGAGTGAAGAACACAACGTGGGTATTGGTAGACAGAGATGGCACCCAGTTCCTACTGGGCCAGGTGTCCCGGGCAGGCCCCTCGTACACAGAAGGAGCCCACGTGGAGAGGGGGCAGGGGTCCTGCATCCGTCACACGCGGAGGGGGAACATGATGGGCACAGACACCCTCACAGCACAGGCATGGCGGGCTTCTGGAAAACTCAAAACTCTGCTCTGTTCTCAGAACCCAAGCCAGTAGAGTGGAATGGATGCCCAGGTCACAAGAAGCAAACCCCGAAGTGAGATATCAGAACTGTCAGACTTTATTTAATAAACACTTCTGTAAACCCAAGGGCAAGAGCATTGCTTGGCATGGGCCCTAGAGAAAGCTGCACATTGGGGTTTCCAGGTGACACGGTGTGCGTACCATCCTGTGACATCTGGGCTTCCTGGTACCCACCATCAGTTAAGGGAGAGGCTGCAAGGCTATGCAGCATTAGAGACGCGGACAGCTACGATCTCACCTAGCTCGGCGAAGTAAGGCTCTCAAACACTCTCACCGCTGTCCCAGACAACAGCAAAGCTGGGATGAGATCATGAAGTAGGCTGGAGCCCTCACCTCTGTCAGCAGACCAGAGAAAGTGGCACCTCCCAAGAAGCAGATGAATACCACGTGTCACCATCTGACTCTCAGCCTGAGACTCTCCAACCACATTCTCATCCATGGCTATCCCCTGTGAAGATGATACAATGACCCTTATCCCTGAAGAGAAACAAAGACCAGAGGGGCTGACCCTACCGTGTCCTATTCCCTTTCTCAGCAGAAAGTGAAGCAGGTATTTCATAGATGTGGAGCAGAGCAGCTGGAAGTAGCCACAGCGTTGATCTGGGATCACTGGCTCTGCCGCTAACATGCTGATCACCTTGGCCAGCCTTCCTCACCTCTCTGGTCTTAAGTCCTCCTAGTACATGAGAATAAAAGCTTTCTCTCAGGATTGGTGCAATGACTCAATTGAGAAAGATGGGGAGAGTGCTGTTCAGATCACACATCACCCATGTCGGTGTGAGTGCACGTCCCCATCATCATGGGGACCTCACATTGTGGGTGAGTGTGCTTCTAGGAAGCCCCAAAGTAAGGAAGCACTGAGGAAATGCCATCAACATATGTCTCCGCAGCAAGGCCACTCCAGAACCCAGTGCTTGAGCCTCAGAAGGGTGTAGCTACCACCCTCTAGCTTCAACAGAGAGCCGCAGTAGGCCCTCAGTCATGAGGAGCCTTGCCCTGGGGACCGTTCAGTACGTCCTCTCTGTCTCCCATCAGCGCTAAGGGAAGTTTTTCTTTTTTTGTTTTTTTTCTTTTTTTAGTTTTTAAGATATATTTATCGAGATATAATTCACATACCATAAGATTCACCAATTTAAAGTGCACAATTAAATGGTTTTTAGTATATTCAAAATCAGATTCATCACAATCCCAGTTCCCAACATTTTCATCATCCCCTACAAAGAACCTGGTACCCATTAGCAGTTACCACCCCGCCCCCACCCAAACCAACCACTAATCTACTTTCTGTCTTTATAGATACTCCCATTCTAATCATTTCATATAAATGAAATCATATAGTATGTGGCCTTTCTACTTGCTTTGTTCACTTAACATGATGTTTTCAGCGTTCATCCATGTTGTAACATGTATCCTCATGTGACTCGTTTTCGTGGTTGACTAGGATTCCGTTATATGGATATGTCACATTGTGTTTATCTGTTCATCTGTTGAGGACATTTGGGTTGTTTACACTTTGTGCCTATCATGAACAATGCTGCTATGAACATTCAAATGCAAGTTTTGGAGCAGATATATATTTTCATTTCTCTCAGATGTACGCCCAGAGGTAGAATTCCTGGGTCAAATAGTAACTCAACGTTTAACTTCTTGTGAAACTGCCAAACTGCTTTCCAAAGGTGCTACACCACTTTACATCGCCACCACATTTGAGGGCTCTGATTTCTCCACATCCTCACCAACATTTGTTATTGCCTGTCTTTTTCATTATAATCACCCATTCATTATGGTTTTGATATGCATTTCCCTAATAACTCATGGTATTTAGCATCTTTTCATGTAATAATTGACCACTTACGTAACTTCTTTGAGAAATGTCTATTCAAATGCTTTGCCTTTTTTAAATTGAGTTATCTTGTAATTTTGAGTTGTAAACGTTTCTTATATATCCCAGATACTTGACCCTTATCAGATATATGATTTGCAAATATTTTCTCCCATTCGGTGAGTTGCCTTTTCACTTTCTCAGTAGTGTCCTTTGAAGCACTGGTGAAGTCTAGTTTCCCTATTTCTTTTCTTTTGTTGCTTATTCCTTTGTGGTCAAATCTAAGAGGCCATTGCCTAACCAAAGGGCATGAAGATTTATTCCTACATTTTCTTCTAAGAGTTTTATAGTTTTGGTTCTTAAATTTAGAAATATCAGTTTGGTGTAATTTTGAGCATGTTGTAAGGTGGAGTCCAAGTTAATTCTTTTCCTTGTAGATTTCCAGTTGTCCCAGCACCGTTTGCCAAACTAAATTCTCACGGCACCTTTGTTGAAAATTTATCGACCATAAGTTTCTGCACTTGCCACTTCATGCCATTGATCTGTGTATCTGCCCTTGCGATAGGACCACAGTTATGACCACTGTAACTTTGTAGTAAGTATGTTTTGAAACTAGGAAGTATTAGCCCCCAACTTTGTTCTTTATTAAGATAGTTGGTGATTCAAAGTCCCTTATAGTTCTATATGAATTTTAGGATCCACTTGTCAACTTTTGCAAAAATAAAAGAAAAGCCAGCTGGGATTTTGATAGGGATTTCATGGACTCTGTGGACCAATTTTGAGAGCGTTTCTATCTTCACAATTTTGTCTTTCCACCCAAGAATACATGGTGCCCTTCCATTTATGTAGATCATCTTTGTTTTCTTTCAATGTTACCTGCAAGTTTTGCCTCTCTTTGTTAAAATTATTCCTAAATATTGTATTCTTTTTTCATGCTTTTGTAAATGGACTGGTTTTCCTTTTTTCCCAGATTTATTGAGGTACAGTTGACAAAATTATATGTATTTAAGTGTACAAAGTGATGGTTTAATATACACATACATTGTAAAATGACTTCCACAGTCAACTAATACATCTATCATCTTTTTAGGAATGTGTCCATTTCACCTAAGTTATCTAATTTGTTGGCATAATATTGTTCATAATATTACATTATAGTCCCTTTCATTTCTGTAATTTGGTCATTCTAGCTATAGGATTGTCAATTTTGTTGATCATTTCAAGAAAACCAGCTTTTGGTGTCACTGATTTTTCATCATGGTTTTTATATTCTCTATTTCATGTATTTCTGCTCTAATTTTTCACTTTCTTTCCTTATGCTTACTTTGCATTTAGTTGGCTCTTCTGGTTTCTTGAGGTAGAAGTTAGGTTGTGGATAGGAGATATTTTTTATTTTCCAATATATACATTCACAGCTACACATCTCTCTCTGGGTGCTACTCTAGCTGCATCCTATATGATTTAATATGTGGATTTTTTTTGTTTTTATTCATCTGAAAGTATTTTCTAGTTTCCTTTGACTTCTTCTTTGGCTTCCTGGCCACTTAACAATATGTTATTTAAGTTACACATGTTCTAATTCAACCCCACCATGTTTGGAAAACACTCTTGGCATGATTTCAATTTTTTTTAATGTTTTCCTTTGAACATATTTATAATAGCTGCCTTGAACTCTTTGTCACCAAGTCCTACTTCTGGACCCTCTCAGACACTGAGTCTATTGCTTGTGTATCACACCTTCTTTCATTGTATATCTCAAAGATTTTGTTCACAACTGGGCATTATCAATAATAATATGATGATTACCCTGGATACTGGTTCTTCCCTCCCTGTCATCGTTTGTCTACTGATTTGGCTGGACTAATTCTGTGAAGCCGATCAGTTTCCCCCATTCAGCTTCTTATGTCCTGGTCAGATGTTTTTCCTTGTGTTTAATCTTTTAGCCTGTTTCCCTAGAAGCCTCCCCTGGGTGAGTGTAAGCCATTTATCAGTCAAGAGTTATGATTAGGCGCCTTTGACCAGTTAGATACTTACCCTTCACCAGCATGTGTGTGTGTGTGTGTGCACGCGCATATGTGGATGTGTGGGTGAGTGGGTGTGACTTGGAGACTTGTATCACAGTTCTAGAAATTTACATTTTGTCCCACATTTAGCCAGGGACTAGTAGCTTGGATGTTTCCTCCCTTATCACTTCTGAGAGTTTGGACACGCAAAGCTGTGTGCCAGGCTGTGTGCCCAGTAGGCATATGGGTGACTTTGTTTTGGAGCTTGGCTTTCTAGGAGTTGCCCCTAGCCTGGTATTTGGCTGGAAAGTGTGCTTAAGCCTCTTGAGCCAGTGAGGCACCGACTATTTGTTGATGGATCTGTGTGTGAACTGGGGAATAATTTCAAATCTACCTTACCTCCTGCTGATGGCGCCTGAGTAGACACAGCCTAATACATGCACACAGCCTTTCTGACCCCCAGAAGTGACTGAGATCCCAGGACGGCTCTTCTTGCCTGTCTCTTCACCCAATTCTCTCGTAAACCCCTAGCTGTTTCTCTCTTTTGCTTGCTGCTACTGACGTCATAGAGTTATGAGCATCCTTTTAATTGCACTTTATCAAGATCTCCATTGTTTTCAATAACCCCCACCCCCACCATGCATGGAATTCTCCACATTCTGTTCTAAATAAAATCAGCCCCTTGGGCAGAGTGTGAGCTTTGCACTCGCACTGTCTGCCTTCTCCCCATCTAGATCATCTGTAGGCCTGTGCAGGAGCCAGAGATGGGGACAGATAGATATCTGCTTCCACACCATGACACCCCTGTTTTACAAGGAGGTACTGAGATGGAGATGCCCCCCGGTGTTCTCAGCTTGCCTGTCCCAGTGTGGAGCCTCCATCCTGGGAGTGAGTGGGGTGTAGAGTGCAGGCTGCTGATCCTTGGCTCACTGCACCTGGAGCAGAGCGTTTCCTGCAGGGGTGACTTCGGTCATCTTGTCTGGGCCTCTTCAGAATAGAACTTCTGCCGCACAGAATTATGAGGATGAGAAATACCAGCATCTTGCACCTCTACGGGCAAAACTGTAACCTAGACTAGGATCTGGAGGGAGAGGGAGGCCCTGTGTTATTGGCCACACCTGCCCAGAGTGGAGGGCCAGCCCAGAGTTTCCATGAGATGGAGCAGAGAGGGGATGGAACAGAGAAGGAACCATGGTCATGGTTCCGATGCCGTGGACCCTCCCACTTCTCACCAAGATTTAGTATATTTTCTTAAATGAATATTTCACCATTTGCTGTATGCCTTTAAGCCAATTTCCAGAGATTTTAAATAATTAATATTTATAATTTTCTCCAGTTAAATAGCTGTTTTGTTGGAGAGAGGTCCCTTGAGCTCCTGAAACTGCCAGTCCAGAAGTCTATCTCTTAATATTTTTTTGCCATGGCCTTGAAGAAATTGAATGCATTGATGAAAACATTGAGCATCAAGTGCACAGGACCTAAGCTTGAGCCCTAGATCTGCTTTTCACCAGCTATATGGCCAGATTTCATAAAACCCCCTTTGAGCCTCTACTTTCCCACCTATAAAGAGGGAATAATAATAGTAGCTACTTCCAAGAATTGACTGGTAGTTGGCAAGGATTCAATAAACCTCAGCCCCATGGTCCCTGTCGAATAGTCCTTTCTTATGAGCTGCTCTGGTATCCTCTGCTACCTCTGTGGGGAGGCCAACCCCACCTCAGCCTTTTGTTATTGTTTGCTTATTTTTAAGAGAGAAACAGACAGAGTATTAGCAAGCAAGGGGCAGAGAGAGGAGACACAGAATCCAAAGCAGGCTCCAGACTCTGAGCTGTCAGCACGGAGTCCAATGCAGGGTTTGAACCCACAAACCACAAGATCATGACCTGAGCCAAAGTGGCATGCTTTTACTGACTGAGCCACCCAGGAGCCCCTGTTTTTTCCCCACCTACTCCTTTCAGTTCAGTCTGGAGCCATCCCTTGCCAGTGACACGTTTATCCTAGGAACCAACTTGAGCCTCTTTTCCTTGGATTCTACAAGTCCCACTCTTAACTAATCTCTCAGAGGAAACATACTTGTTAGTAAGTCCAAATGGGAAAGCTCCTTGCCCCGTCCCCTGCCTGCACAAACTTTCAATCCTTCTCTGTACACTGCTCAGTCCTCCAGCCTGCAGCTTCCCCCTCGAAGCTCTGGGTTCAGCTAGAGTCTAGACAGCTGCTGGCCTGCTGGTGGAGAGTCAGCTGTTTAACTACCTGGAGAGGCAAGGAAGTGTAAGGCTCTTGGAAGACACAGAGGGACTGTCGCCATTGGCTGCTCCCATGGGATCTGCCTGTCTGGTTATCTTATCATTGTTCCAAGAAGAAGGAAGAACTGATAAGTCAAGACCTTTGCACAGAAGAGAAGGGGGATTTAAAGAAGCCAAGTTTCATTTAAGGGAAACATTATACTTCCGGTTTCACATTATAACAAAGGTGAAAACACCATAAAAAGAAGCTTCAGGAGACCAAGAGTATGCTCCCATAGGGCTCTGCTGAGCTTTGGGACCTGAGGGAATTAGGTCATCTCCAAAAGTCCTGCCCATCTGCGTAAGGGAGAGGTCCCAGCTGTGCACATTAACCGGGAGCATTTGCCCAGATCTCAGAGCAGGCCCGAGGGAAATCCAATTCTGAATCGAGAGATAGGCTGTGTGATGTTTTCTGCAGTGTGAGTTTCTGGGAAATTTGCATAATCTCTTAGGACAATGATCTGGGAAAGAGGGGAGCATTAGAGCAGGAGAAGTATACTGGGAATATACTGGGGGAGCTGCCAGAGCCTCTCCAATGGAATGGCTACCACTTAATTGATACTGAAAGCCTCTGCGAGTCTCAAATCAAATTTCTCTTTAAAGAGAAGATCACAAGTAAAGTGGATGGGCCATGACTGTGATGATTCATTTGTCCCTAAACAGCTGCTTCTGTCTGAGGCTGCACAGAGCTCTAATCAGGATGAGGGCGTGATAGCTCACTATCATTTCATTTTCTAGTTTCCAGAAAACTTGCTGAGATATTCGTAGGCCTCACGTCTTGGGTTCCTCTTTCCAGAGCGGAACAGGTTCACTTCTTGGAAACCAACAGCACCAGCATAAACTTAGGATATAGGTTGCTAGAGATAAAAGTCAATTTAACCCAACAAATATTCATTAAGAAATACTGGTGAATCATGCAAAGTGCTGGGCTGAAGGGGTGAGTCAGGCACGCTGTCTGATCTCTTAGATGGACTGTGAGCATGGCTGACAAGAGGCAGATATAAGCGGTACAATGAAATTGCAAACAGTGTGCCATGAGAGATGAATTCAAAAGGAAATCTATGAAGGTAGATTTGTGTTGAGCAGCCAAAGTAGGACTAGAATATTATCAGGCACATAATTGTCCATCCTGGGACAAGAGAAGCATGGCCAAGGCCATCAGAGTCCGAAGACTGCAGATGCACTTTCCATACATAACAAAGGAGACTTCTGTGCAGCAGAAAGAGTGTCAAGCAAAGAGCAGTATCAACAACAATGACAGTAACAGCTGACAGAATTGAGACCTGAGTGTGCACCAGGCTTCAGTGCTTTGCAGGCTCCATGTCCTCCAATCTCCACAACCTCTAAGACAGGATGTTTTATGATGAGGTATCGTAGATGAAAAACCATAGCATGAAGAACTGAGTACCCAGCACACTGGCATACAGCGAAAACCGAGTACAATCAGCATCCACTCCAGGCTCTAGAGCCTGAATCGTCAGTAACATTAGGAAACCAAAGACTGAGACTGGCCACAGACCTCACCGGCCCGCGGCCTTGATCACGCCCCTTCCTCTGGGCCTCTCCCCACTCATCTTCTGAATGAGAAGAGTATTAACTAGATGACCCTCAAATCACTTCCAACTAAATCATCTGAAACTAATTTTTCTTGGGCACAGAAGGAGAGGAGGCAAGAGAGAGGGAGGGATCAAGAGAGTCAGAGACTGGGGAGACCTGGCTTAGGACAAGGCAGGAGACCATCTCCCCATTCTGGCTGCAAGTGGGTTTACCTCATTTTTCACCCTTGTGCTTACATGCCTGGGCATGGTTTCTGTCCTGAGCACGGAGCGCCCTCACCTCAGCAGAGTTAGTCCACTCTGACGTTGCCTTGATGAACTGTCCCAACAGTTAAAATCCCTGTAGGTGGTGCCAGCTTCCACTGAGAACTGATTTGCCACCTGCTTGGGTGGAAACCATGGTGACACTTACTGTGTTGTGACCTGGAGTTCACGGTGAAGAGTGTCACCCAAGCAAAGTCATGGAGTTTATTTGGTTATTAATGTGATTGTGGCCCATCTTATGCAATATATCTGAATTGAATTATGGTGCCAGATACAACTATAGATAGGGGTGAAGCATGCGTATTACCCATCATCATATGTCATTAAAAAATAATATTCTTGAAAAAAGGAAAGGAAAGGGAAACAGAAATGGGAAATGGGAAAGGAAAGGGAAGGGAAGGGAAGGGAAGGGAAGGGAAGGGAAGGGAAGGGAAGGGAAAGGAAGGGAAGGGAAGGAAAGCAAAGGAAAGGAAAGGAAAGGAAAGGAAAGGAAAGGAAAGGAAAGGAAAGGAAAGGAAAGGAAAGGAAAGGAAAGGAAAGGAAAGAAAGGGGAGAGCAGGGCAGGGCCAGATATGCTCTCTACCTGGTCCCCACATCTGATCAGCATTGACCTCCTCATACTGGAGGAGTGGGGGCACCTTTTGGACTTCCCTCATTGGCTGACGGGCCAGAGCAGAGCCTGGGTGTTATATGCAGCTCTCCTATATGTCCTGCTCCAAGCCCATGACAAAAACCCCAGCCTCAATAGAGTGTTCCACACCCCATGCAAGAAGGAATAACTAAGTAAATGCCACTTTGACACCTAGGAACACAGTTTAAACACCTGGGCTACCCCTCCAATTTCTTTCTTGGGGCCCAGATCTCTCACTGCTCCTCCTTACTGCGCTTCAGTCCCTGGAGGCTCTAAAGGAGGTTAGCAGATAGACACCAACCAGCACAGCCTCCCAAAGCTTCTTGCTCCCATGAGCCTAGAGTTAGCTGACAACTGGGTGAGGGAGTGGGGAGCTTTCTGGTTTCAGGTCCCCTTGCACTCTTCATTTCTCTGCGGGCATTTTCAGTTCCAATTTTTCTGGCTTGGGTGGCTCCCTTTCTCTAGCTAGGGTTCCTTCACGGTTACCCAGAGCTTACACCACCCACCCCCATACATGGTGCTTCACAGTGGAAACTGCTCTCCTAAACTTCTCTCCAGACTGTTTCCCTTGTATCCCTTCAAACACTGCTCACTTATCACAAGGCAGCAACTTTGCCCCTCTCTAGCCCCACTCTTGTGCTAGACCCAGGAGTTAGAGCAGGCATTGCTGGCTTCTTAGCAGAGGCACCATTGATTGCTGGCTTGCTGGTAGAGCCTGAATGTCCATGGTCAATCTACCTTCTTTCCCTTGGCCAGCCATGTCTTTCAACCCAGGCAGGCACAGAGGGCCCATCCTGTACAGCATGTTCACACCCTAGTTCTGGCCAATGAGAACTGAGAGAGACGGTCTACTATCTTCTGGGAAAGGTTTCCTTGCTACTAACATCAGCTGCACTAGACCATACTTTTTTTCTTCTTCCACTGAATGTAGTCATGTCTGCCAGGAAATGTAAGAACCATTTGCAAATGCCAATGGAAACTAAACCAACCAATATGCTGAAGGTGACAGAGTACAGAGGTAGAAAGATTTTGGTCCTTAAAGATGTCTTTGAGAACTTTACTTAGCCCGTTCTTGGGCTTCTTTATTACATGAGATAATAAAACCCACTTTGTTTGGGTTTGTTATGCCTCACAGCTGAAAGCATTCCACCCCCACGTGTGATTTCTCTACCCCCTTTTCCAGGTTTGCCAGGGAGAAAAGGTCTGATATCATCCCAAACTCTATCTTTATCCATGGACCAAATTCAGGCCCTCTGCCTCTTTTTGTAAATAAAGTTTTATTGGAACACAGCCACACCATTGATTTCAGATTGCCTATGGCTTGATTTGTGGCAAGAGAAATGATATGGTCAACAAACATAAAAATAGTTATTATCTGGCCCTTTACTGAAAATATTTGTCAACTTCAAATTTAGATCCATTAGACAGAGAAGCAAAAAGTCATCAAGAATTGCACAGATTATATAGGTACATTAAACCATGAAATTCTTGGGAAAGAAGGCACTGTTGATCCCGAAGAGTCTTGGAATGCCTAGTTTCTGCCACAGATACAAGGCCACAGAGTCTGTCCTGAGAAGGACAAGATAGGGTACAAAGTTTTGATCAATCTCACTGCTTGTGTTGGTTAATTTTATGTGTCTACCCAGCTAAGCCATGGCACCCTGTTACATGGTCTAAGGTTGCTCTGAAGTTTTTGTTTGTTTTGTTTTGTTTTTTGGTATGATCGACATTCAAATCAGTAGACATTGAGTAAAACACATTACCTTCCTCCATAACGTGATGAGCCTCCCCCAGTCAGTTGGAGACCTTTCAGAAAAGACTGAGGTTTCCCAAGGAAGAATCAATTCTGCCCCAAGACTGTAACAGAGATCCCCTGCATGAGGTTCCAGAATGCTGGCCTCAAGATATTAGACGCAGGGCTGCAATATCAGCTCTTACCTGAGTCTCCAGCTTGCTGGCCTTCCGAAAAGATCTTACACTGATCATTCTAATTCTGTCCCAGTGAGTTTCCAAAGTGAAAAGCCAGAGATGATTCCCAAATGGACACAAAATTTAAGATGGTTGTTGTTATATGGCATAATTCTGCCTTAAACACACAGATCCTCAGTCTTTCTTTCCAGTCTTTCACAGTTACAAAGACTGAGAGGAAAACTTGGATAAGCGACCCCTGTCACACCAAACTAAACAGAGGTGGCTCTGAGGGCAGGTTCCGAGGTGAGGTCAACCCAGCTGAAACATCTTTTTAAACACAAGGTTAACAGGTCAAGGCTGGCCAGCTTGCCACTTCTCCGTTGAGGATGTTTTACATTCCTTGGGAAACTGCATGCTTGCAAGAAGAGGTAGAGGGGCTGTACTTCCCTCCAGGACACAGCAGCAGCCACATTCTCTGGCTGGTGAGTCTCCGCAGAGTGCCCGGAGGATGGTCTGCTTTGAGACACAAAGCCCAGGAACTGGACAAATGGCCCTTGTTTGTGCAAATGCTCTCTGCTCTCTCAAGGTTCCCTTCTTTTCCATCTGGAAAGTCTCCACTTCCGTTGGCTGTTTAATATCCTGGCTTGAGGGAAGGTTCTAATCGTTTATTAGTTTGCCCCCTTGAATCTCAGTATCTGTCTATTCATAGGAATTCTGGCTCTGAAGCAACACCAGACTCTTTGTAGAGGGAAATCTTCACTTAAGACATTATACTTTGAGAAACCATCCTTCTGTAAGTCCTCCTGCTCTTGGACTGTTTCATGCCAGGTCCAGCAAACAGTCTTGCCATTTGTTAAATGAATCAAAGTATTGAACAGCATAAAGTCATTTTCTATTCTTAAAATTATAGTTCCATAGAAAATGCAACTTATTCAGGCATTTTGCTTTGCCATAGCTATTTTCATCTTAGTTCTGAACTGTTAGCAACTCATGGGCACGAAGAAGTCCATTCATAATAATCGAGTTTCTGGCAGCCCCACATTGTCCGCATCCCTCAGATCTCCCAGGAGCATAGTCCAAGTAGAAGGTGGCAAGATGTATGAAGTGTGGGTGTATGGGGGGGGGTCACAAAAATCTGTAGGAGACTTGGGAAGACAGGGAAAGCCTAAGGAAATGGAAAGATGTACTTTCTAAGGGAGTACATCTTCTGATCTGTACTGTTGGATGAGTCAAAATCATATATATGTATAAATATCCAATGTCAGGAACCTAGGGAGAAGGTGAAGGGAAAATCCTTTGACTCATTACAAACTAGACCTATTTATGCTCTCTGACTATAGATGTTCATGCCATCCTAGTCCTCACACATGTCTTTTTTTAAGATTTTAAAAAAATTATTTATTGGGGTGCCTGAGTGGCTCAGTCGGTTGAGCATCCAGCTTCGGCTCCGGTCATGATCTCACGATTCGTGAGTTTGAGCCCCATATCGGCTCTGTGCTGACAGCTAGCTCAGAGCCTGGAGCCTGTCTTTGGATTCTGTGTCTCCCCCTCTCTCTGACCCTCCCCTGTTCAAGATTTGTCTCTCTCTGTCTCTCAAAAATAAATAAATAAATGCAAAAAATTTTTTAATTATTTATTTATTTTGAGAGATAGTGTGTGTGTGTGTGTGTGTGTGTGTGTGTTTGTGTGTGTGCAAGCAGGGGAGGGTCAGAGAGAGAGAGAGAATCCCAAGCATGCTCCACACTCTCAGCGCAGAGCCTGACACAGGGCTCAGTCTCACAATTGTGAGATCATGAGCTGAGCCGAGATTAAGAGTTGGACACTTAATGGACTGAGCCACCCAGGTGTTCCCTCTTTGGAGCAGACATAGGGAGAGTGACATCTTTTTCTCAAGACCAAGTGGAGAAAGGGCTTGAGCTAAGCAGATATTTTCCCGAAAAGAAAGTTTCAGCAGCAATGTGTAGCTATCACCTTTTAGAGCAAGCTCTCTTCAGGGTTCCTAAGTGGCTCAGTCAGTTGAGTCTCCAACTTCGGCCCAGGTCATGATCTTGTGGTTCACAGGTTCAAGCCCCACGTTGGGCTCTGTGCTAACACCTCAGAGCCTGGAGCCTGCTTCAGATTCTGTGTCTCCTTCCCTCTCTGCCCCTCTCCAGCTCATGCTCTCTCTCAAAAATAAATAAAAACATTTTTTAAAAATTTAAAGTAAGCTCTCGCCCTCCCAGGAAACCCTGTGCCTAAACACTTACTGGTTCTGCAACATCAGATACAAAACTTTTCCAAAGCATAACCATAAAGGCCAATCAATATGTAACATGTAAAGTGCATGTATGTGTGTGCAGGTGTATGTACATATGTTTCTGCTTAAGAAGGCAATTATGTGGCACATGTTATGAAAATGTATATCCATTTGGAGAATAAATTCTCATTTTCAGCCTGCCTCTAGCATGGGTTGAAGAGTTCCATATATTAACCTGAAAGTGTTATTTATATGCTAACAAATGGGGTTAATTAAAACCATTTCACATAGGAAACAAGGGTAGGTGGTATGCAGATTATTTGAGGAAATCATCTGAAAACTGATAGAAAATCCTTCTATGTGTTAAGATCATGCAATGGATGATCTCATTACTCAGGGATTCCATCAAACCAAGTGGTGCCAGAAACATTCTATAAGTGGCCTCTTCCTGCTGGTGGATTTCATAAAATAGAGCCCATTAAAGGCAAAGAAAAGTTGTTTGGTTTAAACTGGATCTTACAGCTCTCAAAAAGTACAATAAGTGTCTTTAAAAATCACTTGTTTTGAATCTTATGTCAGAGAATAAAGGGGGAAAAAAATCATACAAAGTCACACATAAATGACCTTAAATAATTAACCAGCAATTTTAATTCAAACTCACCTTTACTGTTTTAAGGGAATGGCCTTGAAAATGATCCTCATTATTAATTGCATTTATGTTCAATTATATAAACCCATATTTCAAGACTCAGAGAAGTCTAAATTGCATCTCAACAACATGTGATTATGCCCAGGCATTTACACAACTTGCCTCTCAAAGCACCAGAGGGAAGAAGGTAATTCCTCAGTCTTCTTGGAACAGAAGGTTGGCAGGTGCCAAGAAGCTGTGAGCCAAAGCCCAGCACGGCACCCTGCCCAGTGACAGCCTTACCTGATGCAAGAAGTCACAGGTGTTTTATCAGACTCGGGCTCCTAGAAGCTAACCCCCTTGAAAATCAGACACAAATTAATCCTTGTGGCTCTTTCTTGACTAAAAATGTTAGATCATGTATGTTTCCATTTGGCTTTTTATGGATCTTACAAGTTAGTCTGTACTGTTCACAAAATAATGACTTCTCTAAAGACTTTCTGATGTAGGAATGCTATAAAACGTGAAACTGCCCCAGGTGAACAGGATAATGCCCTGGTTTTTAACGGACTCCCAAAGACCCTCTTTACTGGGGCCATGTGCTAGGGCAAAAAGTCTTATAGAAACTTCTGTGTGGCCTCAGCTCCCCTGAGACCCAGTCTTCCAACAGGGTGAATGTTTCTTTTACCCCCATTCCTTGGTGGCCCAAACACAGCGTCCCAGATCCAGATCTACCACTTTACTCACCATGTCCCCTTGGATGGGGTATTGAGCCTCCTTGAATCTGTTTTCTAATCTGAATCTGGCAGAAAGAGGGGGAAAATCATATGCCAGATATTGATTAAACACTACCACATTCCAGAGTAAATATCTAAGAAAACAGATACAGTCTTCCTCCATCAAGGAGCTCATGGTAAAGAAATGAAACATCCAGCTTGCCAGAGAGTATTCTGGTTAAGGGAGCATTCTGGGTAGGGGATGAGGAAAGACCTCAAAGGGAAGGTGATTTGTGAGTAAAGACCTGAAGGAGGGGAAGGAACAAACCCTGTGGAAATGTCGGGAAAGAGCCTTCCAGGCTGAAAAAACAGCAAATGCAAAGGTCCTGTAGTAGGAGTGAGCCTATGCAGGAGAAAGAGTATGACCAGAGCAGAGAGAAGGGGGGGAAGTAAGAGGAGATGAGGTCAGAGAGGCAATAAAAGGGGCAAGATCACCTGAGAAAAGAGGTAGCAAATGACAGACTAGGGTCACATGACCTGCCATCTGTTTTTGTAAATAGTTTTATTTGAACCACAGACATGCTCTTTGGTCTCCACGTTGCTTATGGATGTGTCCAAACTACAATAGCAGGGGCACCTGGGTGGCTCAGTCGATTAGGTGGCTGACTTCAGCTCAGGTCATGATCTCATAGTTCATGAGTTCAAGCCCTGCATCAGGTTCTGTGCTAACAGTCCAGAGCCTGGAGCCTGCCTCCAATTCTGTGTTTCCATCTCTCTCTGACCCTCCCCTACTCACGCTCTGTCTCTCTCTCCCTAAAATAAAATTTTTTAAAAAACATTAAAAAAACTACAATAGCAGAGTTAAGTAGTTTCAACACAGCCCATCTAGCCCACAAAGCCCAAAATATTTACTAATTAGCCCTGTACAGAAAACACTTACAAATCTCTGGCTTAAACATACAGGGATTTATTTTTCTCCATGACAGGTCTAGAGTAGGCAATGCAGGTATGGTACTGGAACTCCATGATGTTAATAAGACCTAGACTCTTTTTATCTTTATGGTCCCCTAGTCTTAGCATATGGATGTGTTTTACCATGTTCTCAAAATAGCTGCCAGTGCTCCAGAAATTACACATTCTATCCACATCTAAGATAGAAAGGCAGGTGAAAGAGGTATCTGTCCCTTCCGCTAGGAAAGCAAAAGTTGACTTCACCCCCCCCCCGAATGCTTTGCCCTGTCTCTTCACCCAGAAGTAGGTCATATGGCCATTCTTGCTTCAAAGGAAATTGGGAAAGCCATGGAAAGGATTGTCAATATTGACTTAGACAATCGCTTTCAAACTTTTTTGACCGTAACCCACAGTGAGAAACATGTTTCATATCATAGCCTAATGCATGTACCTGAAACAAATAATGCAAACAAAAGCTTAATAATATAAAATTTACATTTACTTTGTATGTTGTAAACTGATGTTTTCTCTTCCAATGTTTTAAATATGAGTCACATCATCTGCTAACTTAATTTCATCACCCAGGGTTGGGTTGTTGCACGTGCCATATGAAAAATGCAGTTGTCATGATCTGTCACCCGGGGCTGGCATGGCTCTGTTCCAAACAAGTCACTGGCTCCCCTTCTCTCTCAACTTTCTTCTTTTTCCTTTCCTTTCCTTTCCTTCCTTCCTCTCTTTTTTCCAAAGAAGAAAGTGGATAATGGATTGGTAACTGACAATAGCCACAGTGCCCACCATAAGTGAGCTGGAGACCAAATGCAGTTTCATTGAATACTGAGTGAAAGACAAAGGTGATCCTCCTTCTGAAGGAACTGAGGAGTCTGATGACAGACACTTGTGTTCCATGTAAATTCCAGGTGGAAACACCTATTCCCCAGGGGATTTGAGGGGGTTGTGTTGGATCCCTGATGTATAGCACTACCACACTGCCTGACACACAGTGGGAGTGCAAGACACATCAGATTGCTTTCTCAAATGCAGTCATCATTCCAGACTGGTCCTGGGCACAACATCAACTAGATCAGAGAGAATGATTCATTCTCAAGTGCTGGAAAGCCCCAGGGAAATTGCACATTACCCTGGTGCTATGTTTATTTATCCTATTGGGCATAGAATGAATACTCAGAGGTTAAGGGCTATGTTGAATTTTGCCCACTGTTTTTGTTTGTCTTGTTATATATTTTTTTTTCAAGTTAGCTAACATATAGTGTAGTCTTGGCTTCAGGAGTAGAACCCAGTGGTTCCTCTCTTACATATGACACCCAGTGTTCATCCCAAAAAGTGCCCTCCTTAATGCTAGTCACCCATTCAGCTCACCCCCCTATGCCCTCACCCCACCCCCATCAACCCTCAGTTTGTTCTCTGTATTTAAAAGTCTCTTATGGTTTGCCTCCCCCTCTATTTTTGTTATATGTTTCCTTCCCTTCCCCTATGCTCATCTGTTAAATTTCTCAATTCCACATACCAGTAAAATCATATGATATCCGTCCTTCTCTGACTGACCTATTTCACTTAGCATAATACCCTCCAGTTCGATCCACACTGTTGTAAATGGCAAGATTTCATTCTTTTTCATCACCAAGTAGTATTCCAATGTGTGTGTGTGTGTGTGTGCGCACGCGCCCATGTGTGCGTGCACTTGAGCGTACGCGCCACATCTTCTTAATTCATTCATCAGTTGATGGACATTTGTTGCCCACTGTTTTTTGAAAAACTTTCAGAAGCAACAGTTATGGGCTTCAGCTTTGATGACCAGAACTTTTGGCTATGCAGGAGTGAAAGTCCCTGACCACAGGCCCTAAGCTGGCAGAGGACGGGCCATTCTCCACAAATTCATGTAAGGGCAAAGCTGAAGAATTTCTGGTCATCTTTAGTCCCCTCATTTTTGCAGATGAGGAAATGGAGACCCAGAGCAGTTGCAACATGGCAAGGTCATACAGCAGAGCCAGTCTCTTAGCCCCAAATCCAGCAGCAATGATTAGTACAGCCCCTCGCAAAAGGGGTCCGGAGGGCCCATAAACTCAAATCCCAGGTTGATTTTACCTGCATTTTTCTAAACAGTACATATCAGGTTCTAAAATGGCCATCTGTTTCTACAAAGATTAGGAACTACAGACTGAATGTCACTAAAATGATTTGCGTTGAGAGTACAAGAGAAGAGGTCTGGAGGTCAGGACTAGGGACAGTGATATAAAACAGAAACTCCAAATGTTTCCATCAGCCCCTTCCCCCCCACCCACCCTCCTAACCTCCATACCCCAGAAACAATGAACTGTTGAGTTCTCTAAAAGGCCTTGCGCTTTTGTCCTCTCTGCCTCTGCAGGCAAATCTCCATCCTTAGGCGGTGACTGGGAGAGAAGTTTATCTCCTTTTTTTTTTTTTAAGTTTATTTTATTTTGAGAGGGAAAGACAGAGACAGAGAGAGCGTACAGGCACCCACAAGCAGGGGAGAGGCAGAGAGGGAGAGAGAGCAAGAATCAAAGAGAATCCCAAGCAGGCTCCGTACTGTCAGCACAGAGCCCAATGCCAGGCCTCCATCACAGAACCATGAGATCATGACCTGAGCGAAATCAGGACCTGAGAGGAAATCAAGAGCGGACGTTTAACCCCAGAGTCTCCCAGGCACCAGGCGCCAGAGTTTTTATCTCCTTTTTACCATCGGATCGCATATCTTAAACTCAGAAGGGTTCTAAGAGGTCACACCAAACAGTAGGACCACACACAGGTGCCCTCTGAGCAAAAAAGATGACAATGGTCTGGCTTTAACTAATAACATCCTCCCCAGTGCACACTAGTAATTTCGGCACCCACGCAGCGGCCTTTGTTGGAAACCCATGGGTCCTGATCACCCAAGAGTGCCGGACTCTGTCCACACACCGGACCCTCTCAACAGAGTCGGGGCAGCTTCCTCCAAGCGTCTCCGGGCACCATCGTCGTGGCGCGGGGACACCTCTTGGCCTGGGTCCCCAAACCTTCCCTGCTGCCCTCAGGCACCGCCCGGAGCCCACCCTCCCCTGTGTGCCCGGGGCGGGGTGGGACGGATGGGGCAGCGCCATTGGCCCGCGCAAGGCGAGAGGCGGGGAGGAGGTGGGAAGGGGCGGGTCTCAGAGGGAAGTACGGGGCGGGCCATTGGCCGGCGCCGGGCGAGGGGCGGGAAGGGGCGGGAAGGGGCGGACCCTACGAGCCAAGCCCGGGGAAACTGGGGCAGTAAGGCGCTGCCGAAACAGCTCCAGTGCCGGCGAGGGCACACCACGGGCAGCGGCTTCTGGACTGCGCGATGAGCGGATGGTGAGTGATGCAGAGGCAGGAGAGTTTGGGGGTGTCCACGGAGCACCGTCACCCCCGTCCCCGAGCCCAAGACCGCCCCCAGCAGTTGGCTCTGGAGCTTGGGCACCGGTGCCCCTTGGCTGCCGCGTGCAGAGTTCCTTCCCCTGCCAGCCTGGCTATCCCCAGGCTTCAGGCCCATTGCTGAGAGTGGGCACTGCACCAGGCACCTTCTCCAGAGGGAAGGCACTTCAGGGGCTCAAACCTGAGCACGATAGGTGAGAGTGGCCGCAGGTACACCTTTGCCCTCTTTGCCTCTCATATTAGGCAATATCCTAGAAGCATTGATGTTAGTTGTGGGGAGAGTTGCTCAGGCGCAACTCTCAGATTTCACAGATGGAAAACCGGCCCCGAGATAATAGCAGGAGGGGCTTGCCTCACAACGCTATTTATAGAGGATTTGTCTTGTTCCCAGACCTGTGCAAAGGGCATTAGCACAAAATGGCGCCTATTTCTCACAGCCCTGATACTTTCATTATCCCCATTTTCAGATGGGAAGACTAAGGCAGAGAGATTTAGGAAATTGTCCAGTTTCACCCAGATGGGTCAGTGGTTGAGTCAGGATTTGAACTCAGACTTTGTTGTGCCAGGTCTCATTCATTTCAGCTGCTCACTTCAGAGCTCACCCTACCTGCCATCCTGTTCTCCCCCAAGCTCCTGACACTCAATAAGGCACTTCTAATCCCCAAGAGATTCGCAGTGTTTTCACAATCGGACACAGCCCTGTGGGAGGGAGAGCCTCCTCCCACACCAGGATCTGTGCAGGGTTAGTGCTGGTCAGTGCTTTCTTAAAACACTGTAAGGAAAGCTTTAGGAACCTCACTTCATAAACAAATAAAGTCCCAGCAAGTGGGGCTAGGATTCTGGAATTTGAACCCAGGTAGGTTAGACTCAAAGCCACACACTTGCACTGGCAGAAGAAACCCTTGCTAGCTTGTTTGTAGTTGAACTGCTCAGGGTCCAATCAAGATTTGTTGCCAGTAGCCATGATATAAGAAAAAAAACCTGCAGTGAATTGGTAGAACTAACAGGTTAATGCAGGTCTGCTTGCCTCCTGCTCCCCAGTATAATCTTTGAGCTGAACCACCAGGGTAAGAGGTGCTAATGGGAGGAAGGGAGGAGAGACTGAAGGAGAGGAGAAGGGGGAGAAGAGAAGGGGAAGGGTGAGCAGAGAAGATGGACTGCATTAAACTTGGGTCAAAACATTTCTGGCTGCAAGTTGTAATGGGGTGTGGTTCAGCTCTCTGTCAGTGGTGAAGTGTATTTCAGTAGTTCTTGTCATCATTCTCTGTGTGTTTGGTGCTGGTGGTTCGACTTGACAGTGAAAGTGAGGTTGACGCTGCAAATCAAACAGCCCCTGTGAACTGGCAAAGGAGGCCATATTTCCACCATGAGACTCCAGTGGGTGATCTGGAGGTTGAGAACAGAGTGAAGGTCCAGGGTCCCTCTGGGCCCAGGTCAGCTGGACAATGACAGAGAACAAAGGACATGAACAGAACTCAGCATGTCTCAGTTCAGATCCTGTAAACGCAAAGCCTCACAGGGAGACCCTGACCAGGAGGTCTACCAGAAGGCCCTCTGGACTGGGCCTCCAGGGACCTGGGCCCTGGTTTTAAGAGTATATTCAGCCATATGTCCTTGCTCACAGCCACCCCAGGGGTAGGACTGCCACCCTCTTTGAGTCCCGGGTCCCCATCTCCAGAGCCCCACCACCACTTCTGACTCTATCATGGGATCTTTGGTTTATTATGGGTGAGCTCCCTACGAGGCCCATCTTATAGCAGTCAGTGGTTCAACTAATGAGGAACTGAGGCTCAGAGATGGAACAGGACTTCCCGTAAGGTCACACAGCTAAAGAATCACAGAGCAGAGCTTCAAACCCAGATCCTTGTAAAGGTTGGGTTGTTTATCTGGTCACAGAGTACATGGAAAAAAATATTTGGGAATTGTTTCAAAGTAAATTAAAATCAAATAGGAAGAAGCTATGCTTCCCAGAGCTTCTGCTCTCGTGAAAGGGGAACTTAACAATTTGCTCAGTTTTCTTTTCTGGCTCTCTGACCTCCTTCCCCAGGCCGCACTGCTGAGGGAGAGATTTGGAACCCCTTCCACCTTGCTCTGCCTGACTTTGGGGGGTGGGGGCAGGGAGGTCATGCAGCCTCTGAACTGCAGAGCTTGGGAAGAGCCCTGACGACACTCTAGATCAGCTGCCAGCATAATCCTGGCTAAACTGAGGCCCAACGGATGGCACAACATGGTGATATCACATGCCACATTGACACTACAGCAAAATCCACACCCGGACTTCTCTCTGGGATGCCCCTTTGCCTCCTCTCTCTCGTCACCCCATGGTGACACGTTTTGGCACGTGAAGTTCTTAACCTGGGATCTGGGAATCCAGGGGCACATGAATAGGGACTTCCTAAGCCCCCTGCAGTGGTATGCGTATGCAGATGTGGTGTGTGCATACTTGCACACCCATGCACAATTGTGCATTTTTCTGGGGAGTGTGTGTTATGCTTTCAAGAGATTCCAAAGGGCTCCACCTCTCCTGCTCTCCCTCACTGTGAAAGAGCCCCACTGTGTGTCACAAGAAACCACCTCGAGCAGCTGCACTTGGCACACAGGCCTGGTGCAGTAGATAGCAGGGGTGGGGGAAGCCACAGAAGGCACCCAGTGTGGTCCAGCAGCAGCTGTCCCTGAGCCCTTGGAGGGCTTGCCCCCAACACCCCACTGCACCTCTGGCCCCAGACACTCAGGCTGTTGGTCATTCTGAGCACCTGTTTGACCCAAAAGCATGGCTGAGGGATTCCTATTTCCATAGATACCCTCTTCCACAGGCAAGGATGAGTCCCACAAGGCCAAGTGTGTGTGAGAGAGCGAGCAGGAGGGTCGAAAATGGCTTTCTTGCCCCGAGCTGCCCTGTCTTGAAAGCAAGAGCAGAAATCCAAAATCCTGCCTCAGGGGCCTGGGTAAGCACTGCCTGTGTGCTGGGGCGGGGAGCTGTAAGGAAGGCCAGCCTACATGCACACAGAGAGACAAGCTCTTCAGGGGAAGGGCGACGGTGTCAGGGAGCCCTGGGTACCAGAATGGGCTCAGGGAGACCTGTTGGTGGGAGCCCAGGACCCAGGAGGCCAGAGGATGCAGTAAAGGCGAGTTGGGGTCCATGAGTCAGCCCAGGAGAAGGCAGTGAGTGGAATGGCTGGGGGCTCGGCGGCCACCTCTCCTGCTCTCCCTCAGCCACCATCACCACCATCTGGAGTGTGCACAGTGTCCTCCCGGGGCCCCCTTCCCAGCTACCGAGCCGAGGCAAGGAGGGCTGTGGCTGAGCCAGCAGGCAGATGGTGGCAGAGGGAGGGGGGTGGGCAGCAATGGAAATGGAGAGGAGGGTAAGGACAGCAGTGGGGGGCGGGGGGCAGCAGCTGCTGGGTCGCTGTCTGCTGTCCTCATCCTAACAACTGGCTTTCTCAGCAAAAATGTGTCGCTGAGGGGCAGCCTATGTGCAGCCAGACCCCCTCTCAGAGGCAGCTGGTGACAGCAGGCATGGCATCTTCCTCCGTGGCCAGGCTCCACCATTTGCTGGCTGACAGGTGCTGGGGGGTTGGTTGGGGGGGCCTGTAGGGCTCCTTGTTTCCAGTGCCCCCTGCTGCCCCTGGCTGGCCTCGGGAAGTTGTGGTCTTGGGCTGCAGAGCAGAAGACACCGGCTTCTCAGGAATGCCAGGCAGTGTCCTGCGCCTGCCCTCTCTCTCAGAGCCTGCCTCCTTCTGGTGGGAACAGCCCAGGCCCGAGGCCCCTGGCTGAGCCCCACACCTCTGAACTCCTGTCTTTTGCTTCCCACATCACTTTATTTGCACATTCAATTTTAAGCATGCCTAAATAAGAAAACAAAGTGTTAGAACAGAGGTTAAGCCCTCAGATCTCACAGACATCCCCAGAACATTTTAATTTGGATAGTGACACATTTACCATTTTGCCAAGTGAGGACAATTACCATCTATTTTTGCCATCATTTAATGAAAAGAGAGGGCATTGTAAGAGGAAAAAGTAGGCAGCGCGTCATCTTGAAAGAAAAGGCTTTCAAATGCACTCAGTTTGGCTTCATGAAAACCCCACTTGCTTAGCCTTTTTTTTTTTCTCCTTTGGCCCTGGCCAGTAGGAATTGGGCTGTCGCGGTGACCCAAAGGGCCACAAAGCTTCCTTCTTCTGGGATAACTGGCTCCATGACCACAAACAAGGGAGAGATGGGCCAAGCCTAGCCGTTGTAAAGGCTTCAGTGTCCTTTGTCCCAAACCAAAGGCCAGAGACAATAGCAAGGGCAGGCTCTGGTGCCTGCTGTCCTCAGCAGCCCCTCCACACGGCTGATGGAGCAGCCACTGAAGTGGAAACACAGTTCACTGCCTGTTCACTGGGGACAGGTAGGTAACCATGGCTGGCACCTTGCCCCGGGGGCCCTCCTCTAGGGGACTAGGAGGCCTGGCTGCAGTCTAGAGTCCTCTGGTTGCAATCAGAGCCTCCTCCAGCCCAGGGAAGAAAACCTGGAGACCTGAGCTGTGCGCCCTGGAGGCTGGGGGAGGGGAGGAGGCTGGGACAAAAGGAAGGGCTGGAGCCCAGGCCATAGGGTTCAGCCTGCCCAGCTGCATCGGTCACTCTGGTTTTTAGGCTGCGCCGGGCTGACAGCTGGGCCCTAGCCCATGCTCTCCCCCACTCCTGCTTCAACCAAAGTAGCCTTGCTTTATTTTTTTTAAGATTTCTATGTTCTTAATTTTTAAATGTTTATTTATTTTTGAGAGGGAGAGCAGAGAAGGAGTGGGGTGGGAGGACAGGGGACCCGAAGCAGGCTCTGTGCTGATAGCAGAGAGCCTGATGCAGGGGTTGAACTAATATTAGAATCACGAGATCACCACCTGAGCCAAAGTCAGATGCTTAACCGACTGGGCCACCCACACGTCCCACAAAGTAGCCTTGCTGTATTCCATTTGTGCATTGGGCTTCTGCCTGTAAAAACGAGATTGTGCTTGTTATTAAGGGTTGAAAAGAACTGCATTAGAGATTCTCTAGGGCCCTGTCCAGTGCACGAGGAGAGTGAATATTTAAAGGGCAGTTTCAGGAACATGTTTCAAACAGTGAGGGATCTTTCTTTGCTTTCTTCCTGTTGCTTTCTTTTCTCTCTCCCTCCCTCCCTTGCAATTCTCTCATTCAGCAGTTGTCTGTAGGATACCTCTTAGGTGCACACGTACCTCACTTTAGAACTCTACAAGACACTGGATTATCAAAATGAATGAAAATCCTCTCAACATTCAGTCTGGTAACAGAGGCACAAAGGCACAGTGTTCAGATTCAGAGTGATCTTATGAGTGACCCCAAGCTCGGGTCTGGAATTCAGGGAGGTGGAGACGTCTCCTCGGGGTGGAACGGTGGCCATGTGAGAAGCAGACAGACAGATGATGCATGTCAGAAGACACAGAAATGCGTGATTCTCTCACAGAAGATACTGTTTTTCTAGGGGGCCAAGGTTTCTGCCAGATAAGGCTCAGAACCAACCCAGCAAGTTGGAAGAGACCCTCTTGGCTGAAGTGGGCCTTCATTGCCTATCCCCAGCCTTGCTCACTTATTTCCTGTGCCCTCCCCTGGGACAGTGTACAACCCCATCCCCCATCCCTGCCAAGATAAGCTATCTACCCGATGGACCACCTTCCTCTTTCTCTCTTCACTTGACCATCTATAATCCAGGACCGGTCTTCACTCTCCTGACCCCATCCCCCAGCTTATGCCACCTCACTCCAGCTGGAGCCCCTCGGCATGTTGGTCATGTCCTTTTAAAAAGGAGATTCTAGAGGGCAAAGTTCTTTAGAAAGCCAATGTGGAGAGGTTTCATGTGTTACTTTGTACCGTGCTTTGCAAATAATATCATCCAGAGCCCTAGGCAAAGCCCTGGATGGGGGTTCTGGCCACCCAAGTAGCCCCCTTTAATCTGATTTGCGTAACTATTCCTTTTGAACAAAGAGTTCTCCAGCTAAGAAAATTTCTAACCTACCTGAGATCAATATTCCCATTGTACAGATGGGAAAACTAAGGCTCAGAGAGGAAAAGGCAGGAAACTAAAGCCATGAGGGTCTTTAAGCCCCTGGCCCAGAGTTCTAACTAATCACTGCTTGACTTATAGAAATTTCACTTACAAGTATTCCTATTAAAGAGAGCAAAATTGGCATATTCCCCGTATGCTGTAGGATAATCAAAGTATTGTAACCTGGGTCCTGTTGTGAATCAGAAATCACGCACTGGAGCCCCACTAAAGTTGGCCATGTTGCAAGTATGCTTTGTCTAGCTACATTTTATTCTTAACTATATACTTCTAATTGAATGATTTAGTGCATTGGTCAGGATAGTGTAGATTATGCTGCAGCAACAAATCCCTGAGACACCAGCAGCTGAGATTTATTTCTCTTTCCCAGTCCACATCCACCGTGAGTTGACAGAGAGCTCTGGACGTCAGAGGCACTCTGGGACCCAGGGTGACCATCTGGAAGCTGTACCGATCAGGACATGTGGTTTTCTGGGTCACCACGGCAGAGACAGGGTCGCATGCTGGCTTGAATTCACTAGTCTGAGAGTGACACACACACCACCTCTTGTGTGCAATGTGTGACATGCTAGTCACATGGCCCCACGGGGGGCTGAGGAATGTGAACGATCACAGGTCATTCCAGGGCAGTCAATGTCTCCGCCACAGTGCCCCTCTCTAAACAGTGAAATATAGCGCTCACAGATGCAGGTTTCTGGCTCTCGTGAGGCACCAGAAGAGCTGCCCCTCCAGAGAAAGAATGTGTCTCCCAGTTCTCCTTGGACTCCTGTGACCAGCATCTCAGCCGAGTCACTTTTTTAGCCCCCGGAAACTTGTTCGTGTTTTATTCTAGCCCAGGATGCACGACTCTGGGAAAGTTGACTTTGGAGGACCCTATGAGACTTCTCAAATCCATCCAATAATTTAATAGCCGTCGATTACACATCACACATCTTGCTGTGTGTCAGGCTCGGGCTTCGGGCTGGAAACAAATAGTGAGCCAGAAAAATAACATCCCTAGTGTGGAGGCCTGCGGCTTCAGCCTCCCCTCCCACCTCCAGCACCTGCACTCCCCCACCGTCCTATTTGCTCCCCATTCAATGGGTCAGACCCTGCGGGCCCAGCACAGCCAGGAGCCCAGAGCAGGTGCTGGGCTCCAGAAGAACTTCTTCTGATATAGGAGGAGGGAGCCGCTCTGGCAAGGGTTTCCCGGCAGAGCTAGCTTGCAGACTACAGGGCAAGCAGGAGGCTGACTTCTGGACAGAGAACAGCACCATAAAGACCCAGGAGAACAAAGCAGAGGGCACATTAGGAGAGATGAGAGCAGCCTGGGGAGGCTAGCCCTCAGAGCAGGAAGTGAGGAGGGGTGCGAGAGAAGCTGGTCACAGAGGAGGCCAGAGGGAAAACCACCTGCTGTTTCTTCTGGGTACGTCCAGCTCTTTCTGTAATGAGCCTGCTTAAAGCAAGGCACCGTTGTGCCAGGGCCCCCGGAGACAGTGTTGGGTGAGAAACTCAGATGCTTTTTTCTTGGGCTGAAACCGGCTCTGCATGGAAGTGTTTGAGGAACTCCCCAGAGAGGGAGCCTCGCAGATCACTTTTTTCCACTAGAGGCTGAGGGGTTGAGGAACTGAAACCCGATTTTGAAATCCTGTTGCCCAGCAGTGAGGCCCCCGCTCCAGAACCCCATAGTGCCCTGCCCTGTCCCCAGCGGTCTGACCTCTCTCTAAACTGTGTTTTCCCTCACTCTAGACCCAGGGAGAGGGGAGGTATTTATAGTATGATTCTGAGGTCACTGAGAAGCCCACCTCCCTCAATTCATTCCCCCTCTCCCTGTTTCCCCTGCTTCCAGAATCAAGTGCCCATTCAGGCCTGATGCCAACACAGAAGGCAAGCCTGTGTTGTTTGTGGGTGGTATCAAACAAGTGGGAAGAGAGTGCGTTCAGCTAGTGAGTCGGGGCCCAAGGGGGCAGAGCACTCTCTCCACCTTGAGGACATTAATGTAGCAGCAATTGAACCTGACCTCGAACCCCTAGGAACATTTGCGAGCGCACACACACGTGGGGAAGACCTGACTGAGCCAGGTTTGTGTGAACAGATGTTAGGGTTTTGTGAAGGGGCTGCTCTGCGACATGAAGGACAGGCTGTGCACCCCATCTGAGCCACTTCCCAGTGTGACTTAACCCCTCAGGGTCCTAGCTGCAACTTGAGAGGTAGAGACAGGGCCGCCATTGGGGGGAGAGAGAGAGAGGCACTGTGGCTCACTGCATGACACATGGGGGACCTCAGTAAGAAAGTCCTCAGCCGGAGTAAGTTGGAAAGGGAAAGAAGTAGAAATCTGTGCAGAAGATGCCAACAAGATAGAGAAAACACTCAGTAGTGGATTTCCCAGGTTGTGAATACACGGTTTCACATGTGAATCAACTAGCAATCTTATAGGGTAGAGATTACCCCACTGCATCGATAAGAAAAGGAAGGCTGGAGGGTTTAAGCCACTGTGTGAGACGGGTTTTGGTGGCCAGAATCTAAATGTTTATGTTCAAACAATGACTTTGCTACTGATTCACTGGAAATCTTGGGCCAAGTCCTTAACTTCTGTTTCTGTTTTCTCATCCATTAAATGGTAAGAGGATACTATTTACCTCATACTGTTGTTATAAGGAGTAAAAAAGATAATTCATAGGAAATGTTCAACAGAGTCTCCAGCATATAGTGACCCCTGTACCAATTAACCCACCACCAGGAGAACTGGTCCGGGTGTGCTGATTCCAAATGCAGTGAGAGGGCCACCAGCCTGGGCTCAGTGGGAACAGAGGAGAAAGGCCCAGGGTGCTTTGGGGGTTTGGAGGAGTGATGGAGGCAGAAACCATCATTCAGGGTGTCCTAGCTGAGGAAGAGAGCCGTGGTGTGAAACATTTAGAAGACAGATCGATCCCTAGGGATTACGGAGAGGTTCTGGGAGGGGGACTGAGTGCCGGCTAGCTCAGCAGTTCTGACCTTGTCCCCACCCAGGGGAACTTGGCTGATCTGTGTGGGCGTGGGGCCCCATTAAGTCCTTCAGAGCTGTGGCCACCCTGTGCCCCGGGCAGGAGGTGGGAGGTGTAAGGGGGAAGGGTGGGAGGTGAGTCTGGAGCCACACGCCTGCACACCAGGGCTCTGGGCACTGCCCTGGCCAGCACTCCCTTCTCCAGGCTCACCTACTGTATGCTTTTCCTCCTTTTCCCAGCAGGTAGCTTCCCTGACGCTGCAGACAAGAGGAGAAGATGAAGGAAGATTGTCCACCCAGTTCTCATGTTCCCGTCAGCGATAGCAAGTCCATCCTGAAGTAAGCCTTTATGTACAGGGAGGGGTCTTCTTGTGCCCACTCCCTGCCATGGGCAGCCTTTGGGTAGAGGGATTCTGGGCACTTTTCATAGATAGGACGGTGTGCCTGCCCCAGGAACCATGATGGGGGCACTTCTTTTTGAAGCCTGTCTCCCTGGAGATCAAGGATCTCTTTGGGTTGAGGATTTGACCCCTGCCCCCTCAGGCCCATAAAGGCAGGAAAGCATGACAGCGCCCACTCTGACTCTGCACAGATGGTATTTCATTTATTCAAAAACTAGAGCAATACTAACACTCTTATTGTGTTCACCAGTTTGGGGGAAAAATAAAACTCAAAATGGGTTTGGAGTTTTTATTGAAAAAAGTGTGTTCTATTGACATAATGATTTTTAGCTTTGCTTAGTTTCAATTTTATTTACTCCGTCTTACCATAAAAAAAATGTTTGGAGTCTTTTTTCAAATGTATTTCTGAACTAAAGTAATTTTTCATTTTATCTTACTTTTTGAGTGCTGGGTCCAAATGTTTTCTAGAGTTGGGCAGCTCCTATCTGCCTCCTTGAAGACAAGGCAGCCTCCTAGCTTTTGCTGACTTGCTTCCTGGGTCCTCCAGTTAGACCCCTGAGGAGACAGACAGCATCGTATTCACAGTGCTGCCCACACCATCACTTTCCTGGTTTAAATTTTGTAATAAGAATAACATCAGGGGCGCCTGGGCGGCTCAGTCGGCTGAGCAGTTCTTGATTTCATCTCAGGTCATGATCCCAGGGTCACAGGATCATGGAGCCTACTAGGATTCTCTCATTCTCTCTATCAAATAAAAAAAAAACATTAAATATAGTTTTGGGGAAGTCATAACAATAAGTCATAATAATAACCATAATGTGATAAATTTCATGTACATGTATCCTAATAAGTTTATATTCACCATTTATACACTTACAAGCACAGTGAAAATGCAACATTGACTCCTGCTTTGTAAATGCCGTAACATTAATTGAATCACAAGTGAATCACTTATGCCCTCAGTTACCGTGGTCCCCACATCAGGCAGCACCCCAGAGCACCAACGGCAGGTTTTGCTCATCCATACCCTGGAGTGCTCCAGTGTCCGTGAAGGCGCTGCCCGAAGAGGCTCTAGAACCGCCCTGCCCAGCAGGGGAGCCACGAGCCACCTGTGGCTGCCAAGCACGTGACCTATGGCTAGAGAAGTATAGTTAATATAAAAGACAGGTGGCAAACATGTATTACAAAATAAAATAATGAACAAGATCTCATTAATAATGTTTATATGTTAATATGAAAGACAGGTGGCAAACGCTTATTACAAAATAAAACAATGAATAAGACCTCATTAATAATGTTTATATTGATTACATGTGGACATGAAAATATTTTAGATATATTGTGCCATAAAATAAAATGCATCATGAAAACTAGTATCACCTGTTTTGTTTTCCTTTGTGATGTGACTACTGGAAGGTTTAAAAGGACATTGTGCCTTTCTGATCTGTTGGCCTGCACTCCTCTGCAGAGCCCAGCCGGGTTCAGGGACTGTCCTCTATCTGCTGTGGCTTCCCTTTATTCTGGGGAGAAGGCGTTTGGGCAGAGTGGCCTCCCTCAGACTTTCAGGATCTTAGCTCACGGCTGTGACCTTCATCTCTTGGTCAGACCTCCAGAAAGCCAGCATGAGGAAGAGGCAGACACCCCTCATGGTGACCCCGGAGCAGCTGCCCTGGACACACAGGAAGTAATTGGGGGGGAAAGCAAGAGTCTTTAAAATGCCACTAATCCAATCCCAGGGGATTTATTGAGGAAATGACTCAGAAGGAAAGTACAGGGAGATTGTCAGGAACTCTCATCTGTGATAGTGAAAGTGTGCAAACACAGTTTGCACAATTATGTGGGCCATTTGTGAGTTTCTCTTCCTCTTCTTCCTAGCCCTACACCTCCCACAAGGTCTGACATGTGGAAACCTCTAGAAGACTAAAAGGCACGTGTCTGATGGCAGCGTCTAGTCTCTAAACTTGATTATGTGTGGCTAACAAGACGTGTATCATTATGCCCCAAAGCCCTGCCACGCCCCAGGATTATATGTGTGTTTACCTTTTTAGGTCGGAGCTCTTAAGCTTGCTAAAAACTTACAACTGCTACCATGAGGGCAGAAGCTTTCAGCTGAGACACCGAGAGGTAAGGCCTGTTTCTCTTCTTTATTCATAGGTCACCATTTATCCTGGATTGCGGACGACACCCCTGGTTTATACCTGCTATTCCAGGGTCATTATTAAGACCATTTCCTTCACTCTGAGAAGTGTCACAGTTTGGATAATGAATTATGAGGCGGCCCATCTTCTGAGTTAGAGACCAGGTTACCAGCTCTCTGCCCTCAGAGGTCCTGTAAGGGGTGCTGAGAGTCAGAGCATCTTCACCTCCCTCCCCCTCCCCCAGCAAGAGTTCAGAGCAGGTTGGAATAATCATCTGCAGCTCTTCTCATTTCTCAAGACTTTCACCTAGGTGAATTGCCAGAACACTGGAGTCTAAAATCTTACAGACCACACAGCCCAGTCCCTTTTCCGCCCATCCCACAACATAAAAAAGGAACTCAGCCCAGGGCTCTGGTTTGCCCAAGTTCACAAGGCAATTGAGAAGTGAAAGCAGTCTCTGTGTTTGCCAATCAGAATAGACATTGGAGAAAGGTCTTAAAATGGAGGAGAGCTCCCCAGAAGGTGCTCACAGGGCCAGGCAGGTGAGAACGTGAAAGGTCGGGCAGGCGTGGGCAATGGAGGACACGAGAGAGCACGTCATGTCTGCAGACACCGTCGCCCGGCGATCGCACCCGTTGCTGCTGTGCAGGAATGTGGGCTCCAGAGAGCCAGGGCCTTTCTAAGTTTTCAAAAGAAGTTAGACATCTGGAATTCCATGTGCAGTTTCCCATGCCTCAAAACCCCAAGCAGGCTAAACAAAACATGTCCATAAGTGAAACACAGCCCAGGCCAGGCTACTGTTACACAGCTCCGGAGCCTGGCTGGGAGAGAGGCAGCTGGCTCCTGGTCTGGGCAGCACTGGGCTGCCTACAGTGACCTGGAATGGCACGAACCTCCCGAGCCACCTCCCCTGGACCCACCTGCCCCACACAGGGCGTTGGGCCAGCCCTGACGGCTTGCTCCCCACCCCTCTGCACCGCCACGTGCTCCTTTGCTCACTCTACTTTCCACCGAGCAGCCTCTCTGATATGCTTCTTATCGGCCACTTACCGTGCTCCCTACTGCTGCTGGCAGGGCTCTGATGCCACCGCCCTGCTATCTCTGCTTTTGCTGTTTCTTTTCTTACCACCCTGTTTCGTGTCCAGGCACGGTGTAGCACCTGAGCATAGATGCTGGATGACTAACCGGCAGGTGCAGGCCCAGGGCAAGCTGGGATGGGTCCTGAGCTCCAGTGTGCTGGGCAGTTTATGCTAAGTGAGGAGTTGGACCCACTTCAGTTCTTGTGCTGGAGGCTTGAGGTGAGGGTCTTCTGGCTGCACCCTGCTCCACAGCCCCGGGCCATTCAGTGATCTAAGACCCAGCAGCTACAGCAGGTGGTCCCTGCAGCCTCAAAGCCACCTGGGAACTGGTTAGAAATGCAAATTCTTATCACCCTCCTTCCCCTAGGCCTGCTGACTCAGAACCTCTTTATCTTCCCAGCTGTGGTTTAACAAGCCCTGGGGGGAGATGCGAGATGGGGGGTGGGGGGTATTGCCGTGATGGCCACATTTGAGAACTGCTACTCTTAAGAGTTCGGTCTTAACTCTTGGGATTCCCCAAGACAGTCCCCTTTGTAGGAACAGTTGTGTGGGGAGCAGGGCTGGGAAGCCCCAAACCGGTGCCCTGTATTTGTGTGTGATGGAACAGTCCACATGGAAAAATGAGAGACCCAAAAAGGGGAAGAGGTATTGACAGGCCCCTGTGGTAAGAAGTTAATGCCCCACCGTTGGGGATTTCATGTTCCTAACCTTTCTAAGCTTCTCCTCAAGGGCGGGGCAGACAGGCACCAGGCACTTTGCCTCCGTGTCATTTATCATAAAAGAAGAGTTTTGTGACGTCAGAATGGCCATTTTCCAGACAAAGAGCTAAGGTGCCTTCCAGCTGCTGAGGGGCTCAGCACAGGCTCAGAGCCCTGTGGGGCCGAGAGGAGACCCCTCTCACTGTCACTGGGCCTCCCCTGGAGTCCAGAGCACTTGGGGAGATGAAGCATTTGCCCGGGAGCAGGGGCCGCGCCCTGCGGCAAGTGTTTCCCTGTGAATCCTCCCCCAGCTTCCAAAGGTCAGGGAGGGAGGGAGGGATTCCCGGCTCTGGAGGCCCAGGCACTAGCTCCCTCTCCTTGTAAACTTCGCCTTTGGGGATACTTTTGCTTGTATAACAAGGAAGAGCACGAGGAACCAGAGCTGTCTGTTCCTTTTGAAAGACAGCAAAGCATTTTAACCAGGCTGGTTGACTTCTTGAGAGAAAAATGGACCACCTGGAAATACCAGAGGGTAAATATATCACTGTGATGAAAAGTAGGACCCTCACGTTGTGCAGGGGCCTGTGGCCCTTCAGGGAGCCCGCCTCTGATGCTCCCCCTGGTGGCCATGAGCATGCACAACACCCAGTCCCCACCCTTGGTGCCAGGCTCCCGGGCCGAGGAGGATGCCCTCACTCAGGGTCTCTGTCTCTCCCAGGGTGGGAATGTCAGGACCCCCTTCTCTCTTATACTGCTTCCCCTTCTTCTAAGGCCTGAAGGCAGAAATGACAGGAAGTTGACAGACCACTGGCACCTGGGTGAGTACTTGGCCATGGACACATTCCCTCCAGAGCTCCAAAGTGCTTGCCAGGCTGCCCCCTGGTCAGGTCATCGAGTCCTTTCCTACTCCAGTGGGGGGTGTGAGGAAGAGATGCTCGATAGGACCCCCATCACAGGGACTCTCTCCTGGGTTGTTCTGTCCATTGGGAAGCTTGCAATAATGCCAGAAACCCCTTCCGCTTGCCCTTTATTCAATTTTTTTTTTTTGCTCCTTCTGAAGATACCATTAGCTTCTTTCATCTCCAAACATATTAGCAGAGCCCTGTCTGACCTCCCCAATGCAGCCACGTGGTTTTTGAGCTTGGGGGGAATTGGCCAACCTCATCCTAGTTGCCCCTCTCTTGACCCCCATTCGCACAGCTTCATAGAAGAGGCTACAGTGATGCAAGCCCAACCCCCGTGGTCCCTGGGCAGCACCCACTCCCAGGTCAGCCCTCCCCGCCGCCAGCGAAGGCCAGAGCCTAGCAGGTTGTGGCCGAAGCAGGCATTCGTATGTGTTGTTTCTAGCTCCATCTCCAAGAGCATGTGCCCCACTTCCCAGCCCTGCGGGGTGTGAAGGGCAGGGTTGGGGTCCCCATTTTACAGATAAGGAAACTGAGTAAATTACTTGTCTGAAACTTTTCAATGTACGATTTATCTTCTGCCTCCCCACAAAACACACCAAAAAAGGGCAGATCAGGGGCACCTATGTGGCTCAGTCAGTTAAGCGGCCGACTTCGGCTCAGGTCATGATCTCATGGTCCATGAGTTCAAGTCCCACATCGGTCTCTGTGCGGATAGCTCAGAGCCTGGAGCCTGCTTCGGATTCTGTGTCTCCCTCTCTTTCTGCCGCTCCCTCGCTCAAGCTCTGTCTCTCTCTGTTTCAAAAATAAATAAACGTTAAAAAATTTTTTAAAGGGGGCAAATAGGGTCAGTCAGCTGGGCATCTGGCTCTTGGTTTTGGCTCAGGTCATGATCCCATAGTTTGTGAGATCGAACCCCATGTCAGGCTCTGTGCTGATTGGCAGGGAGCCTGCTTGAGATTCTCTCTCTCTCCATCTCTCTCTCTCTGCTCCTGCCCTACTCGTGATTGCTCACTGGCTTTGTCTCACTCTCAAAATAAATAAACTTCTGAAAAATGTTTTAAAAAGATGGCAGATAAACATTTTAAAAGTGCAAAGCAATTTTAAAATAGAAAAAAGTAGGAAGGGAAGAAGAAAGGAAGAAAATAGTCTGTTAGCCCACAGAACAAGGACCCGGAGGACACTGAAGCAGGCTGTGAGCTTAAATGTGGCCCCAGCTCTGCCCTCCTCCTCTCCCGTCTGTCCCTTCAGCACTGACCGGGGTCGGCCAGCTCTGACCTGGCCCAAGGGAGCAGGGTAGTGGGTCCTCAGGCCTGATTCTTTTGAGTTCTCTGATGCCTCACCTGCCTCTCTAAGGAAGAGACCTCTCCCCTATTCCTCACCCCCATCTCCTTCCTTGCTAGACGCCTCCAGGCCGGAGGCCCCAGGGCTGGCCCAGACCTCAGGTCACTGGAGCGGGGCCCTGGCCGCTGGACCTGTGGGGCACCAGGGCTCTGGACAGCAGCCTGCACCTTTGCCCCACAGTTGAGAAGCCCCCTGGGTGGCGGGAAGGATGGGGACAGTGAGGACAGAGACACCTGGTCTGCAGCTGAGCTGGGGCAGGTGCGGTCTCAGCCCTCAGCACAAGCGAACTCCCCCAGTGACACAATAGGACTTGTGAGCTGCAGCCACTGAGATACCCCCAGGTAGCCTGGTGATAAGTTCCCCCAAAACCCAGTGGCTTCATTTAGGGAAATCCTATGTTTTCTCTTGGGCCACATGGAGCACAGGCTCTGAGAGTGGGGAGGCAGGAGGCCGACTTGGGAGTGCCCAGGGCTTCACTCTGAAATCACTGTGAGGCTGAGACCCTCGCTTCTCACCTGCCACCCACCCTCATTTCCCCGCCCGTGAAGCAACCAACCACACAGACCATAGCTACTCCGAGTAGACGCTTATACCACACACCTCTGATGCGTGTGGGCTTTATCCCACGTACTCATCAGAACAGCCGAGGAAACCCCCATTTTCCCCACGAGAAAACCGCTGAACAGAAACATGAAGTCACTTGCCCAAGGTGATCCGCCAGCAAGGAGCAGTGCAAGCAGGATCAGTAATACCTCATCATGCCAGATAGGCTGTGCTCACTCTTCAGAGGAGGGGGTCTCACTGTGAAATGCCAAGGCAGGCAGCCTCTGCAGAAAGGTATCCCCCTCTCGCAGACCTGTCAGGGACAGCAGCGCCCACCTCAGGGGAAGAGGACCGGAAGGTGACACAGACCAGCGTGCTCTGTACGGAAGCCTTTATTGGGAAGGGCTCAGAGTTCATGGATCACCGGGAGGTGCAAATAGAGAGTTCTGAGGGTGCTGCTGTGGCGGGGGAGTGGGGGGGAGGCTGCGGTCCCACAGAATGGCCTGGAAGGCCAGGAGCCCTGGTGCCAGTCCCTTGAGGGTCTTGCCAGAGAGTGCCCCTGTACCCTGGCATCACAGGGTCTCCCTCTGGGGGTCCCTCGGGCCTTGCCACCATCCATGTGTCTGTGTGGGCCCCGGGGGTCAGCAGAGCAACCAGTCTGCCTCGCTGGGTCCCTCCTGCTTGGCTGCTTTTCTCGGGATTCCCCGTAGAGCCAGTCCAGGGGGTCAGCCACGCCACCCCTGGGCGCCGCAGGCTGCTGGCCGCTGAAGCGGGCAGTAATGTCCTGTAGGGACTCAGTAGGGCGGCTCTTCTCGAAGGCCTGGGCTGGCTGGGGCGGTCTGCTGAGTTGGGCCCTGGGTGCAGTCGTGTCCAGCACTGAAGTGGGCTGTGCCAGCTGACAAATGGACTTCACGTAGTCATCCAGGCTGGGGGAGCCCAGGGGTTCCTGCCCAGGCCCCCCGGACAGCGTCTCCTCCGAGGTCTCCCGAATCGTGGGCAGGTGGGCCACGGGAGCCAGTAGCCGGGACCTCATGGCTGCCGGCGATGGGGAGCGGCAACCTGCTGGTTAACGGAGGACCGGGGGTGAGGGTCTGCCATTCTGTCACCCCTCCTGGGTCCCCTCCCTCATCTGAGAGGCTGCCTAGGTGAATCATGGGCCTGAGAGCAGAGTGAAGTCTGCAGCCCCAAGTCCAGGCTCGGACCTCCTGGTCTCTTGCTTTTCTGCTAACACTGAACACCATGTGCTTAAGAATCTGTTCTTACTGTTGTTTAAGAACCTATGCAAATAAGAGCACCCAGCTTAATGGACTGGAGTCGAGGGAACCTGGGTGCAAAGCCAGCTTCTGCCACTTCCTGACCTGGGGACCTTTGGCAGGGTCACTTCTCCAAGCCCCCCCTTACCCGTCCGTAAAACAGGGTTATAAATACCCGCTGGCAAGGATGTTGTAAGAAACACATGGAATGGCACTTCACGTGAAGTCCCTTTTTGAATCTGAAGCCCTCTGCAGCTATTAGCGCTGCCCCTAACTGCATCCCCTGGTCTCTCACCCGCCGGGAGACTGTGTAGGTCCCTGCCTGTGAAGAAATACGAAACCGTTTTCGTTTATCTCAAACCAGAAGGAAGCTGCTCTCTCTTACCTGCAGCTGAGGGAACGTGAGGAGAGCAGGGATGCCGGATGAGCAAGGACAGTCCTCGGGAAGACCCAGAGAGCTCAGGGTGGAGGGCTGGGGGCCCCGCCGTCTGAGCCCCGCGTCCAGCGTAGAATGTGGGGACAAGAGGCCTGTCCAGAGCGCTCCTGGAGCCGAGCCGTCTGGTGAACCTGGAGGTGTGGCAGCTGCTTTTATACTTTTCCACCAGCCATCAATTACTGTCACGAGGGCCAAAAATAGCAATGCACAGGAAGGCTCCCAGAAGAAAACAGCCTGGCGGGCGGGGTTTGGCCCTGCATCCAGCCTGGGGCTGAGGGAGGCCCTGGGGATGTTTACTCTACTTGACTAGGGAGGGAGGGGCTGCGGAGGGGTGGCACCATTCCAGTGGAGGTGTGGAGTAGGGGAGAAGGAGTGGAGGGCAGAGAGAGGAGTAGGGGGTTCCAGTAAAGAGGGAGGTGTTCCCTGGGACCCAGAACTGGGGCCACAAGGACCTCCTGACTTACGGAAACATGGGGCCTTGGGGCAGCACGTTCTAGTCCTGCCTCCGCCTACATGCACTTCCCCACCTGTGTGGGGAGGGCTGCCCAGTAGCCCGGAGACCCCCCTGCTCTGACCTCAGTTTCCTCTGATTTGACCAGAAACAGCTGCAGATGGACAGGGCCTCTCCTCCATTCAGACAGGACCAGGCTGAGGGACCGTGGAGCCATGGCTGGGGGACAGTGTGAGGGCTCCCATGCAGTCTGTGCAGAGACATGGGGCCAGCAGTCCCCAGCACAGCTGACCCCTGACCTTCCAGGTTAGGCTCTGCTTCTGCCTCTTGCTCCCAGCCCCAGGGCGACTCCCCCTGCCTCCTTTCCTGCCAGCTCTACAGAACCTTCCTATGGCATGTCTGAAGGGCCAGCCTCAGTGTGTCCGGCCCCACAGCTCTGCCCCAGTAGTGCTCTCCTGTCCTTCTGACTCTCAAACCCGGCACCTGACTGCTTGATCTCCCTCCACCGGGTCTGGCCCAGCAGGCGTGTGGACATCTGACAGAGGCTTCTGAGGTCAAGGCAGGAAACAAAGAAACCCCACTTTAAGGTTCCTTACGACCCTCTTTAACTCCAGTGAATCAATGCAGTCTTTCCTTTGTTGGGAGGGTTATTTACCTATCTGTGACTGTGTAACATCAGTGGTTACCAAAAACCGCTCTGGTTTGTTTGTTGTTGTTGTTGTTGTTGTTATTGTTGTTGTTGCTGTTAACAAATAGTGCAAGGCCATTCCAGAAAGCCATGTGTACTTTTGATAACCTTGAACAGAGTGGAACTGGCTTCTCTGGGGATGATGACAGGGTGTTTGAAGCGATTACTAAATTACTATGAAATCAACCCTGCAGGGCACACCCTCTGTAAGCCCTTCCAGGGACACGAAGGAGTCTCTACAAGGTCTCTTCTTGAAAGGTTTCCCATGCCTATAGGGAGAAAGAAGTGGAATTCGTGAGTCTAGAGTAATGTTCAAGATAGCCACAGGAGAATGGTGTTCAAAGTTCGCTGCCCAAAGGCTAGTATCAAAGCAGACTAGGAGCGTGGAGCTGGGAGGACCACAGCTCTGGGGAAATTGAGGCAGAGAGGAGTTCAGGCAGATGCTCTGGGAGCAACCCAGCCAGGCACACGCATGCGGGCCATCAGGCTGGGCACAGGGAGCCTGGGGGTGGGCACGCATACGTAGGAGCCTGACATAGGTCAGAAACAGAATCAAAGACCTGAGGGTGCGTCTGGAGGGCCTGACAACGGGGATCTCAGAGTTTGGCAGACCTTGGGAAATCAAGGCTGGCTGGGGACCCAGAATGAGAGCTGTTGAAGGTATTCCAAGTGTTCATGCCAGTGGTGGAACACGGGACTGGCAGTGTCCAGGTGGTGAGGAAATTGGCCCTCAGGAAAGAAGGCGGCTTGAAAATCTGGGGGTGGGTCCAGCCCACTCGAGTGGTCACTGTGGCAAATGGGAGCGAGGTGGGGAGAAGGGTGAGGCTGAGACCCAGCCCCAAGGAGCAGCAGGGAATGGAATCCAGTGCCCTCCGCACGTTCGCGGCAGGACATGGTGACCGTGGGGCAGCATCGGGGGAGGGGTGTGGGAAGGCATCCCACTTGGCACCGGTGTCTCTGTGGCCATGCTTCTCTGGAGCACGTTTCCTTACTCCTGTGTGGACGTGCTTGCTGGACAGCAGCTGGGTTCCTGTGGGACGCCTGACTCAGCTGCTCGGTCCCGGGCTGTGCCCCTGGCCGGAGGGGACCCGAGCGGCAAGAGGGCACGCCTCCAGCTTCCTCCGGTCAGTCCCCAGGCCTTACGCCTTGCAGCACGTAGAGGCTTGTGTGCCTCCTCCCGGGGGAGGACAGAACGGGAGGAGAGGATGTGTTTGGGGCCAAGAGTGTGCAGGGAGTTCCATGGATGACACGCTGGGCCTTACAGGGGCTCAGGGAGGGTGGGCAGTGACCCCTGGGGAGGGCCGCGACCCCTGGGGAGGGCCGCTCTGCAGAACGAGGCTAACCTGTGTGGGTCCCCACAGGAGGAAGGCGCCTTGATCATTGAGGGACTTCTCAACATTGCCTGGGGACTGAGGCGGCCAATCCGGCTCCAGATCCAGGACGACAGGGAGCGAGTGCACCTCCCTTCAGCCTCCTGGACGCCTGGACAGCCCAGCTGCCACCTGTGAGTGCCGGGGTGACAGAGGCAGGGCCGGATGGCCTCCTTGACAACTCTTCAACCCCGCTTACTTTTCAAGAAGATTCAGGGGCTGGTGTCCTCAGTCTCAGGGCAGAAGCCCTGCTCCATCATGGGGCACATGAGAGCACAAGACAGCCTTATCCTTTTTACCCCGTGACTGCCTGACCATGGCTTCACCTGCCAACAAGTGATCTTTCTAGATGTGGCCATGGCACCTCACCCTCAGAGAACTTTCCAGACTCCCATCACTTCCACTGTGTTTCTCATACCTTTGTAGGAACCAGCTTGTCTGCAAGGGAACAAGCTAGAGCCAGGGGGCTCCACACATCCTGGACAAAAGGAATGTTTTATGGCATCTCCTGTCCTAGCTCAATAATTCACACAGAGCTCACCTCTTCCTGCTCTGCTTTTATTTTAATATCAGAATTTGTTTCTACACATTTATTTGGACTTAGCATCAAATTTATTTTAATATCAGAAATATATTTTACTCATGATGACACAGTTTCCTATTTTATTGCTTAGTGGACATTCGCCTCCTCCTGCCCCGTCATCCCCAGTAAACGGCAGTTAGCTGCTGAATTCTGCTTAGTCCTGCATATAATGAATCCTTCTGAGAGGCAGAAATTCAAAAATTCAAGTAAAGGTGCTGTTCTGAGACCACTTAACACCTGCCCCCCCCCCCCCCCCCCCCCCCCCCCCCCCCCCCCCCCCCCGCCCTGTACCTACCACGCAGGCTTAGAGCATTTGGATGAACTCCGTAGAAAGGCTGCTAGTGCGATTCGTGTGTCCCACTCCCTGGGGTAAGAGTAGCCACATGAGCAAACAGATGGCAGGACCCTCAGAGGCCTCTTAGCCTGGGTTCCACTCTTCTGCCTGCCTCTCCTGGGCTCCCTCACGTTGTGGGGCTGACTCCCATCACACACATTCCCTTCTCCAGCCTGGCACCAACTACCCTTGCTTGGAGCCCACCCTGCCCAGAGGCCCAGCAGTTGGCGCCTCAAGGTTGCCCCTGCCTGACATTCCATCAGGCCTGAGGGAAGTCCAGAAAGCCCACTTGGCACACGGCCACAGAGAGCGCCTCCTCAGCCTGGTGCCCGGAAGTACGTGGGCCCCACCTGTGACCCTGTACCTGTGCAACAGGGACAAGGCCACACAGGTCTATGGGCCAGACTCCTTTTCCTTCCAGAAGACACCCTGGCACCTCTTTGATCTTTCAGTATTTTGCATGAACTCAGTGTGAGATCCAGCCGTACCTCGGCCTGCCCTGCTTCTCACCTTTGTCCTGTCTGCGGAGGCCTCCAGCCTCGTCTCTCTCACTGGAGCTACTTTCCTCCGTCCACAGCTCTCTGAGCACCATGATTGTCTTTTCAGAAAGGAGCCACTTCTTCAGGATGGCAAGGTCGCTGCCCAGGAGCCGAGCGCTCAGAAGGCGCCCAACGCCGAGAGTTCCAGAGCCAGCTCAGGTAAGTGGGGCCTCAGGCTACCTGAGACGGTGTCTTGCTCCGCCCACGGAGGAGCAGAGGAGCTTGGCTCAGGACAGTCTCTGAAGAAGAACAGCTTTGTGGAGGAGCACAAGGTGGCTTCACGTGTCTTCGGGAGCACCACCTGGCTAAGTCCCTCCTCAGTACGAGGCCTTCTCAGCAGCTCCTCACAGCAAACGAAGCAGAGCCTTGCGGACGTGACATGATTTGCCTGAGTCCCCTGGACCGTGCTGCATCATAGAAAGGAGAGAACATCGGTAGCAGGCGGGGCACCTCCCTGGCCCTGAAAGTTTCTAGGACATCTTCCTCACACTCTGGGTCCAGACTGTTCATCTGTCCCCCTCATACTCAGTGGGGGCTCAGAGGATAGCAACAGGGCCGCCAAAGACCTGCCCTGGGTGCCCAGAGACAGAGGCCCACACCACGGCCAGGCGGTGTGGTGACACAGGTCATCCTGTCTGGGGGCCACCTTCCCTGACTGTGAAGCAGGCATCACCCAAGCTGGACCCCAGCCTCTGTCACAGCAGCAGCATTAGCATTACCGTGAGCAGTGGCGTGGTGCTGCCACAAAGCCCCAGGAAGCCAGGCCCCATGACTGCAGCCCCACGGGTCTCTGGCACTTGACACCTTTGCTCCACCCAGGATGGACTTTCTCATTCATTCCTCCCCCCAGAGCCCCTGGAGGAGGACGAGGAGACCCCCCAGCTGATGCGGACCAAGAGCGACGCAGCCTGTGTGATCCAGAGGAGGCCCCGGTCCCGCACCCCCGGCGAGGCCCAGAGGATCCGGCGACACCGGTTCTCCATCAACGGGCACTTTTACAACCACAAGGTGATGTCCTAGCCCAGCCTGTCCCCTGGGCCCTGAAGCTGAGGCCACAGGGAATCAGGCCTAGGCACGCATGGGTGCAGCTGTCAGGCCTTCTGTAGGCCAGGCCACACAGAAGTCTTGTCAGAGTTCACCATCACCAGGGCCCTGTGGACTGGTGTGGTCGTATCTGCATCCTCATGGAGAGATGGGCTCAAGAGGAGAAAGACCTTGCCCAAAGTCACATCAAAGTAGCATGAAAAAAAAAAAAAGAACATTCCACCTGGTGACCCCCCCTAAAGCTTGTATTTTTTTTTTACCATGTACTCACTGTCAACCCATTTTTGTAAGTTGCAAGGATTTTTGAAAAGTAATACCATGTTTCCATCTAACTAGGCAGTTTTCTATGAGGTTTCCACCAGAGCTCGATTGAGGGTTTTATGGGAACACGATGTGCTACTGGCATTCTTGTGGGGCAGACCACCGCCTTGGTTGAGGTGTGCCCAGGGGTGTGTGCTTCTGTGTCCCAGAGAACCTGCCGTGCTCCTGGTTCCCAGCACTTAGCCTTTTGTCCCGGTGCGCATTGTACTGACTGTAGGAAAAGATCTCCTTCCCCAGATGACATCAGTGCCTAAACAAACCGAAGTGTAAAAGGAGAAGTTGATTGTTTCTATAAATGGCATGCATGGCAGTGTGGGTGAGGCCCTGGATGGAGTGTCCTGTAACAGGGCCACATCCTGCAGCCATGGGAAATGGAAGCAGGGGTTTCCAGCTGAGGCAGCTGCCCGTGTTGATAGGCGATGACTCAGGGGAGGCAGAGGGGGCCTGGCAAAGGCAGCTCTCAGGGTCAGATCTCAAGAACAGTTGCCCAAGTGAGGCCTGCCAGGAGTCACTCAAGTGCTCTGGGGGCAGCCCTGGACTTCGGGGTGAAGAATTCAGCAAGGCAAGTGCTGTCAGAACCCGCCTTCCACTCTGTGCTGGGTTGGCAGTGAGTGTTCAGGGCTAACAATAGGTTGTCTTTGCTAAGTGCAGGAAAACCCAGGACTTTTTGAGGGCAGAGATTCCTGACAAGGCAGGGGAGGCAGGGCTGAAGTTAAGCAGAGATTAAGAATGGTTGGGATTAGCCAAAGGACCCACAATCTGGCTTGGATAGTCTTTAAATCTTGTTCCAAAGGGGGTTAGTCTGTAAGGCGTTATGTAAGTGTATTAGATATTTATATGCTATTATAAGGAATTATTCAAAAATGTTGAAAGAATATTTGCATGGGATTAGGCTCTTTGTAGTTCTATGTTCCTAAAAAAGGAAGCTTTTGATCCATGACTCAAGGTACCAAGTAGTGGGGTTCATCCCTAGTACATTTACCCCCTCCTCTGAGAGAATTACTCATCTCTAAGAGGTGTGTCTGGCACATTAAACCTTATTTTAGTCATTGCAAATGTCCCAGAGACGTGGAGATCTGAGCACTCTGTTTCCTTGGAAATGCACAGAAATGAACAGTGAGAGCTTGTGTCACAGCCCATTGGAGCTGCCCTGGCCAGAAGGGCTCCTCAGCGAGCCCGACACTCAACACACTAGCTTGTTACCCACTCGGGGCGGCTCCTTCTGTGAGTGACAGATTTACCTACAGCAGGTGGGTCCATCCTTCCAGGCAAACTGACTAAATCCCAGGACGTGAGCTAGAATCGTAGGTATGTTGGACAGTTGAGTCCCATCCCCCAGCTGAGTAAAGGTCTCCACTTCCCTCACCTTACTTACAATCCATTCAGAATCCATATCCTTAGAAATCAGGCAACAAAGTACTTGGGTCACAGGCAGCAATTAGAGAAAAGAAATTTTTAGAATTGACTTCCTGAGGTTGTTAGTCTGGGTTTTCTTTCCCAGAACTGCACACTAGTGCTTCGCTCAATCATTGTCCAGAACTGTTCTGATTCACAGTAATGTTGGTATGATTTCCAGACTGGGTTAAACTTGCCCTGGTCTGTGCTTTGCCCTGGGCTGTTGGATTCAAAGGTGTTCTACCAGAGAGAAACCTTTGTGGTTACAGGTGGCCACGCAGCCAAGGGAGCTCTGTTCTTACATGGAGCTGGTCAGGATCATTGTGAGAAAAGGTGTCAGGCAGAAGAAGAGTACTAACAATGTCTTGTTGACAAGACCTTTCTTCTCCTTGAAATGGCCTGACTCCTCTAGCCCGTATTTCTTGGGGACTGAAAACCTCCTCTGGCGTTCTGTATCTCCCAGAGTCATTCTACATCTGAACTATGGAGGAGGCAAGTCTGGGCTTGAGTCTGACCCTGGTGCCTGGGGACACTGAACAAGTCCTTCATATACACCGGAGCCCCAGTTACCTCTAGAAAGCAGAGCTAGGACCACGGAAGAGGAATGTGCACATTTGAATTTGGGTTTGGAAAGTGAGGAAGAACTCACTTTGGGGGAGTCAGTCTCACTGGGAGGCCCCCAAGCACGGGGTTTCCAAAGGCATTGCCCTTTCTAGATGGGTGATCTTGACAGGCTACTTAACCTCTCCAAGCTTCCTTGTCCTTTCTTAAGAGGAGGACTAGTGACAGGCACTTCGCAAAGCTGTGGTAAGGAGCCAATCAAAGATTTGGAGTGAAACGCTTAGCAGGTCTATACCCTGGCTAGTGTCCATTGAGGACTATTAAGCCTCAGACGATGCCCAGGTTGACGGGAGATATATGGTGTCTCACAGGCAAAGGCAAGGAACATAATGTGAAGAGTCTGTGTGACTGGATCACAGAGTTGGGGAGAAAATCATCGTAACACATGTAAACAGTGAGAGGAGCTACGGATCGTACTGCTTAGGCCATGGGAAGCCTTCAGCAACCTTTAACAAGAACCATGCTAGGAGACAGTGCTTCTCAAATTGTACTGTATGGGGAGCATTGCCTGGCGGTTTCCTCAAAATGCAGGTTCTGATTCAGGAATCTGGGGCTGGGAACCAAGACTCTATGCTAATGCAGCTGGTCCTGAACGCACAGAGCTGCAAGGTTTTAGAAAGGTTGCTCCTCTGGGCAGCAGGGTGGAGCATGGATCGAAAGTGCTGAGATTGGAAGGGGGAAGGGGGACACTTATGGGGTGTAGACTGACAGCCTCTCCTCGGGCACCGCTGGGAGAATGGGGAGGAGCAGACGGATTCAAAAACTTTCCGTCTTGGAATCAACATACCATCTGGCAAGTTGACCCAGAGAAAGAGTGAGAAGGAGACTGGGTGCCCCCACACCTTCTGTGAAGTACTTCCGCGGGACTGGCTCCTAGGATCAAGCAGTTTGGCCCTGATCACTCCAGAGGCATCAGCTTTAGGCCATGGGAAGCCTTCAGCAACTTTTAACAAGAACCATGCTAGGAGACAGTGCTTCTCAAATTGTACTGTGTGGGGAGCATTGCCTGGCGGTTTCCTCAAAATGCAGGTTCTGATTCAGGAATCTGGGGCTGGGAAGCTGTTGCTACAGCTTCCTTAAGTGCACCCAGATGTGGGCACAGCTGTGTGGGGACCTGTGACTGGACAAGCACAGGGGTTCCCACAGCCCAGGTTCACCTGTCACTCTGGACCGCTTGGCTGACCAGTGTGCCCGGACCCTGCCTGATGCCAGTTCCATGTCCCTCTGGCCCTGCCCTGAACTCTCCACCTCCCCCTACAGACCTCAGTGTTCACTCCTGCCTATGGATCCGTGACCAACGTGAGGGTCAACAGCACCATGACAACCCTGCACGTGCTCACCCTGCTGCTGAACAAGTTCCGAGTGAGTCTGGCCATGAGCACCCTTGTCCCGGGATGCTGGTGGGTCTGCTGTTTTGTTGGAGGAGAGGGCTGGCAAAGGCTCGGGGAGCTGCCTGTAGTTCCTGGGTAGAAGGTCTAGCAAGGTGTCTTGGGCTGAAGCAGCATCTCTGGGATTTAGAGCAGAGAGAGGGGAGGATCCTTGGGGACTCGTGTGTGTAGCACTGAGGGTGTGGTTCCCGCCAGGGACCCTTTTCTGTCAGTCTTGTCCCAGAAAGCCCTACTCTGACTTCCTGTCACTGCCTGTACAGGTGGAAAATGGCCCCAGTGAGTTTGCGCTCTACGTTGTTCACGAGTCTGGGGGTAAGTTCTGTCTGTGCTTCTGGATCATGAAAACAAAAGTTGCTGTCCGTTTGGCAGGCTCGCTGGCCATGCTCCTTCTCTGAGGGCCATGCTGCTTGGGCAGGGGGCCACCACAAATGCCTCTGCGAGGCCCAAACCCAGGCACACTCACTACCCCTCTCAGAATCCCACCAAAGCTGCAAGGGAAGCCACTGTCTCCAGCCTCGTTCAGTTGGGAGGGGGTGGAGGGTGTGCGTCGGGGTCTGTGTGTTAGAGCTGAAGGTCCTCACCCCGTCTCCCCCGAGTACGTCTGCAGAACCTAAATGGCCCTCTTTAGAGCACTGGCCTCCCCATGGCCTCTCCCCCTCTCTCCTTCTCCCTTGGCTGCTGTTCTTCTCTGACCTGGGTCTTTGCTGCAGGCCACAATCACACATCATTCAGGGCGCCCTTCTCTTCAAAGCCTGGGGAAGTTTCCCGGGACCCCCTGGACATCTATTTTCTACCACATTCCCGGCCTGGAACAAGAGAGGCAGTCCTAATGCCCCATGAATTTTGTAAATTGCCTTCTCTTTCAGAGCGAACAAAATTAAAAGACTGTGAGTACCCGCTGATTTCCAGAATCCTGCACGGGCCGTGTGAGAAGATCGCCAGGATGTTCCTGATGGAAGCCGACCTGGGCGAGGAAGTGCCCCACGACGTGAGTCAGGGCTGAGGCTCAGGGCGGCCCGCTCCTGAAGGAGGAGCTGGATGGGGGCCCCAAGGGCTCTGAAGGCCACCTTGGCCAGAGCCCTCTCAAGGGATGTTTCAAGGGGCCACACAGCTGTCCTGAAGGGTCCCAAGCCTGGCAGAGTGAGGGCTCCAGCCCTCCCTCCTCCTGTCAGTGACCACCAGCTCTAACAGCAGGCCGAGGGGAAAAAGGAAGCTGGGTCCTAGGAAACCATAGCCTGTGCTTTTCCCCTGGGCAGGGAGAAACTCTTTCTTTGTTAGAGTGTGTTTAGTTATTACGTTAAAGACCTACGCAAGGGCTCCTTAACCAGGGCCTCCCAGGGCCTGTGGAAGGGAACTGGGTGACTAAGTCTTACCACAGCCCGAGTCCTAGGCTAGGAGCGAGCACACTGCCAAACTCCCCTACACAGAAAAGGGCTCTAGGGTTTGGACCCAAGGCAAAGGCTGGTGACTCTGTATCCCTCAGACCATTCAGACTAGTGCAGCTTCATTCCACTGATAGAAACAATGGTGTTGTCAGCACCCCCCACACCCACCCCAGAGAACACCCCCGAACGACCCTGCTTTCTACTGAATACCTTTCCTAATATCTAGCTTCATCTTTCCTCCCAGGGATGATAGTGGCCTGTGAGGGAAGAATGAGCCCATCTGTCCCCCATCTTAGTACAGACAGAGTGCTGGAGTGGGGGGAGGATAGCCATTTCCTTGGCTACAAGACATCGCTTGATTGGCTGCTGTGGAAGCCACGAGGAAAAGCAAACACATTTTTGGCTTCTAATTGAAAGCACATTCAAATGTTCTTGGCTTTTCTAGGTCGCTCAGTACATTAAATTTGAAATGCCGGTGCTGGACAGTTTTGTTGAAAAATTAAAAGAAGAGGAGGAAAGAGAAATAATCAAACTGACCATGAAGTAAGCAGCCCAGAAGGAGCCAGTCGTGGGCCCCACACTTCAGGCCAGTGTGCGGGGCAGAGCACCCAGGCCTGGGCTGGGAGAGCTCTCCCCGCCCCTGCCAGCCCTGGCTCCCCAGCGCCTCCCTCTGGCCCCCTGCTCAGTATTGACACCCCGCTGAGGTGACAACCTGCCAGCATGGCAGGAGGCAGTGTGAGCCGTGTCTGGCCTTGGCACCTCACCAGCACGGGAATGACATGGCTGTTGAAACTGAGCAGGAGAGTCAGGCAGGGGTGCAGGTGGGCGCTGGACCCGGGTAATGAGCCCTTCTGGTGACCCAGCCCTGGAGGGGGCAACTGAGGAGAGGGCCTGCTCGGGGCGCATTCGGCCTGGTCTGCACCTTTCCTGCTGGTGGGGGCTCCAAGCCTGCCAGAAAGCGGTGGCTGTCGGAACTTTCTGTATCAGCTGATGTGTTCAGGTGCAGGGGACCCATCCCGTAGAAGGTGGGCAGGTATCACCTGCTGGCTCCTGGACAAGGCACGCTGGGTGACGTTAGCCAAGTCCCACAGCCTGGTGACTGGTCTGTCCCTCTGCAGGGTGGAAGGTGGGGCAGGGAGAGCATGTGGGGCATCAGCCAGAGCTGGAGTCCCCCCTGTCCCACCCCATCCCCACTTAGGAAGGAAAGGAGGGAGTTTGCTCACAGCGAGGGCCTGCAGTGGAAACACTGGTTTGGTCTCCGGTTTCTGGCTGAGTGATTTTTGGAAAGCCATGGCCCTCCCTCCCCATGCCCCATGGCCTTCGGTCCATGCAGTGAGGCCTCATTCGGACAGTCAGCAGAGACCCCCAATCAGAGAGGACAGTTCACCGTGCAGTCTGCAGTGTCACAGTAGGGTTTTGGGGCCAGAAGGGGGCCTGGGAGCCACCTGGGCAGGCTATTCATTGCACAGAGAAGCAGCTGAGGCTTGAGGTGAGGAAGGTCACAGCACAGGTCACTGATGAGGCTGGGCCTGAGCGCGGGCTTCCTGATCCCTGCTCGGCCACCCTGTCCACCCCAACATGCCCCTTTCTGTACTGGAGACTCTTCGGAAAGGAATGGCGCACTCTGCTTTGAAGCCTACCAGGGTCTGCAGCCCCAACAGACTGCTCCTCTAAGCCAGCGGTCTTGCAGGGGGTGGGCCTGGCTCTCTCTCTTCTTGGTGGAGGAGAGATGGTGGCTGCTAACCAGCTGTGGGTCTCCTGGCCCAGGCACCTGTGTGATCCCTTGCTCTTCTCCCCTCTCCCTGTGTCCTCCGGTGTCAGCGAATCCCCTTGGCTGTGTTTCCCTCCAGGTTCCAAGCCCTGCGTCTGACGATGCTGCAGCGCCTGGAGCAGCTGGTGGAGGCCGAGTAGCCAGCCGGCACCAGCCTCTCCCGGAGCCCCCCACGGCCGGTGCGAACTGAGTGCGGGTGACCAGGCCCTGATCCGTCCCATTGACTGAGAGCTACCGGCTGAGGAGTCTAGCACACGTGCTTCTACACGTCTCCCTGCCTGAGCACCATAAGTCCCAGGCCCCTGGCTCTGGGCTCCAAGCTGAGCACTTACTTACAGGGCCCAGAGCCAGGCCCCGAGGAGCCAGGAATTTGCTGGGTGGGGTCTCTGTGTGAGGCCAGCCTGTGTAGTACGCAGCCCTGATGCTGACACTGGCTGGAGTATGTGGCTGGACATGGTGGCCGGTCCTGTTCAGGAGAGCAGTGCCTGATTGAGCCCATGATGTGTGCGCTGTCTGCTTCCCCGTGCCTGGCCCAGAGTATCTGCACAGCCACAAGCCTCCGACCTCCTCATCCACGTGACCCATGAGATCTCTGTCTGCCCTCACCTCACACAGCAGCTCAGGACTCCACTGGGAAAAGCAGGGGCTGCTAGCAGACATGGGATGTGCCCGGCATCTGGCCATCACTTTCCCCATGGCATCCCTGGCCTCCAAGCCTCTGATGCCACCCCAGCGCCCTGGCAGCAGAGGTCAGACCAGAAATAAGACCATGAGCATCCCATCTTCTCTTTACAGCACTCACTCTTAACATCCTCGATGAGACCTGGAGGAATTCTTATAAGGACCTTGCTGCAGGAAACATGTCACTTTGATCACATGGAGGAGGTGGCCCACATGGTGTCGGAAGGATGCCAGCCTGTGTGGAGCAAAAGCCAGGGGCTGAACAGGGGGCGGCTGAGAGGTGGGCTCAGGAAGGCAAGGGCTGTCACACTGTCCCACGGATACCTGTGTGTCTCCTGCCCTTTCTGGTCTTGTTCCTCCGCTCTCTACACTTCCTGTCAAAGGGGTACAATGAGAGGATATGTATTTGAGGAGAAAGGGCTTTGAATTCCTCGGGGTCAGAACAATTTGGGTTTGTCAGCTGATGGAGAATTTCTGGGATGAACAAGAAGGCCTTTGCAAAACTATGCAACAGTTTACATTGGTCATGTGAAGTGTTTGTCCAAAACAGAGCAAGTTAAAAACCAAATTCTTTTCCCACTGGGTCCTGTGGATAGTAGATTTAAAAAGAAGAACTATAGAGTCTTCCAAATATAAGAGAGATCCCATCTCTGCTCTGTGCAGGGGCTCCTTACTGGGGCCTATTAGGAGCAGAGCTTGGGAGCAGCCTCGTCATGTGGATCCACTGCTCAGGGTCAGCTTCATGCCAGGGTTTCCCAGACCTAGCTCTGTGGTCCCAGAGACATGCAGAGATCCCCTGTGGTTTCAATCATCTCTGCTCTCCTTTGGCAACATAATTTCATAGGTGCTCAATAAAGGTGTGTTAAAGTGAAGGAGTTAGCACCAGCCTTCTTCTTGTGGTGTGTGTCTACCCTAACTCCCTGCTCGAACCTCTGAAATTGTATCCTACAATACGTGTGGCCAAATTTGGCAAAGGAGCCAAAACTGAGGGACAGCCCATTGCTCTAGACCCCAATGGGACTCCTTCATGTCAGTGCATGACTGGTGTGAGGCCTGAGGACAGAGGCAACCAAAAGGCACAGAGGAAGAACCACTGGGAGGGGACTGTGGGCAGCCTGAATGATGAGCAATAGGGCCACCCTGATTCACAGAATCTCGGCATCAGGAGGAGCATAGGAATCTTCCAGGCAGGGGCTCAGATGAGAGGGCAGCATCCCTTCCTAAGAGAGGGCAGAAAACAAATAGGCTTCACCCAGGCCATTCTACTACTCCCCAACCTGTATTTACAAGCTCAGGTCTAGGACACCTGCCAATCCATTGTTCAGCAATAACTGTGCTCAGCCCTGAAGGGACAAAGACAGAGCCACGGTTCACCTCGGTGGGAGGTGTTCAGGGGTATCCTCAATTGGAGAAGCAAGCTGGAGACCCAGGAGGGTCAGGGGACCAGCTAAGCTGGACCAGAGAGGGGAGAGCTGATCTAAGTCCCTGGAAGGAAGCCTAAGGCTGAGCCCATGTTGGAGTATGTGGCATTCCAGCCCTAGAGACACCTACTAGCTTAGAAGAAAGACAAAGCCCCTCAAGGGGGAAGCCATTGGATCAGGAGATCTGAAAGCACTCACTGGTTTTATTTTTTGGTGTTTGGGATATTTTTTTGCAATTGTTACAATATTGCTTAACACCTGTCTAGATAGGGATCACTTTTGAAATAGACATTATCTACATTAGCTTGTGAGTATCATAGCGAAGAAAACTCACTAGCAAGTTGTACAGGAAAGGGGGAAATGTACACTTCTACAGTCATCTGAGGGGTTATCAAATCCTTTTATCAACAGCATATTTGCTTTTCAGAGGCAATTTGAAAAGCTATGAATTCAGCTCACAGTGACACCACAATTGCAGACTTTCTCTGCTAGGCTCTGTGGTTTCCTGCTGGTTTATGTGGGAGCTCTATTTTCCTCTCTCCATAGAGCTTACAGTATTTCTCGTGCTCCCTCACTAACTAGTATCTCAGGTAATAAAAGTATCCAAAACAAAGTACAGATTCCTGGGGTGAGTATCCTCTCCTAGAACAGGACTGCCTTCCAGGTCAGGTCTCAACCAGAGAAAATAATAAACACCGATGAAATCAACATGATTGCAAAAGAAGGACTGGACTCAGGAAAAACAGGGTGGTTTGCCCAGAACAAATTATCAGAAGGAACTGAAAAACAGCTTGTTTTTCTCATGTGATAACCATATGCCACCTGCTTGGAATGTTTACCAGAAAATGGATTAAAGACCTTCCTACTTGCACAATAAAGCCATGTGTTCACCCAGGATACATCTGGTCCTCTAGTCCCAGGGAAACAAGGCACAAGCTTATGTGGTCTGACCAGGTGATTTGTGGAGGAGCCAAGAAGGCACAATATGTCCCGAGGTGGGCAGGACACAGGCACCCTGCACCTGTGGAGGAGCGGGATATCCTTCTTAGATGCCCAGATGGGCAGCGGCCCCTCTGCCTCTCAGTCCCTCAGCAGTGATCAGGTAGGAAGTATGGTCAGAGCCAAGCCATTCTAAGTGTAAAAACAGCATATGTACACTTAGGCCCCAAAAGCTGAGATTGTCTGGAAGAAAGTCAGCTGCTGACCTGACCGTGGACCCACAACATGCAGGGTGGGTCTCTGCTCACCCCTGCCTCCCCGCCAGGATTTTAATAGAATGTTTTCTGCAAACCCAGGAATGGGAATTCCCCCAGTTTCCTTTCCCAGAGGACCCAAAGGAAACAGAAAGCAAAGTTTCAGGCTTGGTAGACAGAACTATTGTGGACCCTTTGGCCCACTCCTGTTACTGTGCTTGGGCCACACACGTGACTAGCCCCCTTGCATTGTTGCCAAATGCAGCAGCACTCCCTGCTGAGACGGGGCTTCTGTGTCACGTGGGTATGCACTTCTTCCTAGATTGAGCTCTTGGAACTGGGCACCAGGGCAGACTGGTCCCTGCTGGGTGGTTTCCCAGAAAAGCCCCAGCCTTCTAGGAGGTGACAGCAGCTTGGGGCAGGTTATAGTGGTCAAGGTATTGAAAGTGGCTCTATTCTGGATATATATTGAAGATAGAGACAGCAGTATTGAGGGTTGGATTGGATTTGCGTGTTGGGTTAAAAAGGGACAAAAGTAACATCAAGATTTTTTGGCCTGAGTAACTAGGAACATGGAGTTGGCATCAATGCTGGGATGAAGACCGTTGAAGGAACAGTTTGGATGAACGTCAGAAGTTCCTTTGTGGTGTCTGTTAGGTTCGGGGCTATCCATCACGCGAACGGCGGCTGAGTAATCAATTGCAGATACAGGCCTAGGTTCAATAATGTTTGCATCCCAGGATCAGACTGGAGTTACCAAGTCGGGAGTCCCCAGCATTTACAGATGGTATTTGAAACCATCAGACTGGAGGAACTCTACAGGGGAATGAGGGCGCAAAGAGGAAGAAAGGTCAGATGACCCAGCACCCGCCAGGTGGAGGAGGGGGAGGCTGTAAGAGAGAAGAATCCGGAGAGATCATTATTAAAGCCAAACAGGGGGCTATGCCGAAAATCAGGAGACTGTTGCTGAAAAGACCACTCCCAGTCCTTGGTCTTCCACTTAACACACTGTGTGAACCCGAGCAACCACTCTCTGAGTGTTGGTTTCCTTACCTTGAAAGTATGATCGTTCCCATTTTGCAGAGGCTTTTTGGTGATAATTAAGGTGTTAAAGAAGCCCAAAATGGAGTCATTTGCGCCTCTCCCCGTCAACAGGAAATCAAGACTTAATTACAGTTTCAACCTGTCCCAGGACTGTGGCCTTTTAACATCTGAAATTTCCTGATGGGCACTTTGTCATCTGTATGACAAAAACCCTGCTTTTCCTTCTCACCCCACCAAAATGTAACAATCTTTTTTTTTTCCTTTTGCTCATAATTTCTTTTCTTTCCTTCCTATAAAAATCTTCCATTTTGTAAAACTCCTTGGAACATCTCTACTTCCTAGATGGGATGCTGCCCATTGATGAATTGCTGAACAAAGCCAAATAAGTTCTTAAAATTTACCTGAAATGAATATAAAACAGTAAATTAACTACACTGGAATTTAAAAAAAAAATCTTGACATTTCCTTGGTTAGAAAAAACATTTCTTTTAACATGGGTGACTCGTGAAAACTATCGATAACAGTTTCGGCGTTCCAGAAGTACCTCTTATAATTCATAAGTGCTCAATACTTGTAGGAAGAACGAGGTCTAGGAGATCCAACAGGCCGGTGCTGCCTTTTAAAAGCCCTGACTGATGGGGCTGCGGTTTGCTGGCCCTGTAGGCCGCTGGGCGCCCACAAAGGGACTCCGCCACAGGTCTCGCTGTCCTGGGCGCCTCCGGACGCCGTCAGAGGGGCGGGAAAGGGAAACAAACCAGGAGAAGCGAAGGGTTCCCTCTTTCCGGTGGGCCCAGCACCATAGAGGGTCTCCCCCACCAGGTTCCTAGAGCGGCCTCTCGGCGCTGACTGACGGCGCGGCCCGCACTTCCGGCGGCGCGAGGGGCGCCCAGCGAGTGAGCGAGCCAGGGCGGCG
>NC_043701.1:148659746-148718409 GCF_006229205.1 Suricata suricatta | reverse complement strand
GGGGGGCGGGGACGGAGGGAGCTGGGCGGGCCGGGCCTTCGAGGAGCGGCCGGCGGAGGCCTCGGGAGGGCGGAGGCCTGCGCGGGAGTCCCCCTGGCTGCAGTCCCCACGCCGGCCATCGTCCGGCACTTTTCAGGACTAAATACTTTAAACGCTTAGGTAGCATAGGGCTGTTAGGGGCGACCTGCAGAGACTGACTCATTTACACCTCCAACACCCTGATGATGTAGCAGCCTTATTGTCTTCCCAGTTTTATGCCAGAGAAAGCAGGTCCATTCCGGCACGCGTGTTCCGCCACTACGGCTCCCATCACTCAGGTTTACCTTAATATACCCACCTGCCGAGGAATTAGGCTGAGCACCGCCAGAGCGCTGGACTTGGCGTTGCAAGTTTTGGCTGCACTCAGTTCTGCCACTAAGAGCATGAGCTCCGGGGCCTGACTGCTAGGGGTTGGGAGCCTGGCCGAAGTATGACTACCTTTTCTACCTTTTCTAGGCTAGAAAATAGAGACCATCGCATGAAGCTACCGTGAGCATTAAATACCATAGCACCTTCTCTGGCATTACAGGCTACCTCTTAGCATGATTTCCTTGTCTGTAGTGTTCTGGGTGGATTGCATAGTCAGAGTTTCCTACAAGATCTAACTTCTATAGCATGAAAAATGATTTCTTTCAATGTACAATTCCCATTATAGCAGTTTTTTCTTAACACTGTGTACCTAACAAATGTTTCTTTGTAACAGATATTCTGTAAATAGATAAATATTCTGTAATAGATACTCTGTAAATATTCACTAAAGGAATGAGTGGTGCCCGCTCAGTAATGGGTATTGTGTGCCGTTTGCTCTTTCTGATACTTACCATAATTACAACAGAGCTAATTATTAAATATCCAAATAAAGTCCTCAGCACTTCCGGGCCTAGAGTCTCAATTATACAATATAAGATGAAGGAAAAGCAAGAACAATGATGTAATTTGTATTTTCAGTTATTTGCTTTATTAGTTTTTATGCAGAGACCCAGAGTAATTATTCTCATTTTAAAGTCTACTTTCTGACAGAAGATGTGGAAAATAGTTCCAATAATTTTATTACTTTTGTAGCCCAGCCTATCCCACATTGTCCCCTATTTGGAGTTTGGGACTTACTTGTTTATGGCCATTATTTTAAATAACCTTATAGCTAAATAAATGAAATTAATTCATTTGAATTTTCATAGCATTTGAGTATTTAAAAAATTCTATCCATTTTTGCCCATAAACTTGCCCCTCTTGCTTTTCGTGTGTCCTGCTCACCCCACTTTTTTTCTACTCATTTTTAATTCCACTGTCCACTAAAAGTTCTTGTGAATTTTTTTCCTCTCTCCAAAAAAATTCCCTTGTTTCAAATTTTCAAAGAATTGTCCTCTTTCTTGGATGGTTCGAATCTAGAAAAAATAATAAAGCATCTCTTCATTTACGTTTTTCTCATCCAGTGTTGCTGAATTGATTCACAGAAACTTGCCACTCCCTAGGAGGTAGCTCCTACTTTCAAAGCAATTTATGCTACAAAGTTAAAGCCAAGTTGTATTCACGCTGTGAAAGTAGAATGGCTAACCAAGTAAGGATAAACAGAAGTATTCAATAAGGTAGTATGATTTGTCATTTCATTCTAATTTGGATGCCTTATGTAGTCACCAGTAAGAAAGTAGAATTTTACTGTGGGAGTAAATAACTAAAATGCAGTGATAGTCTATTACTCCAAGTTTGATTGTCTTCCTGGGCTCTTCTATTCCCATGAAGATATTATGTTGTCTCAGCCTTTTAATCCTTCAGAATTATATACTCGTTTTGATAATGCCTAATAAAAACATATATTTTACCTTATCACTTTTAATTTTGTCTTGTCTCAACAGACAAAAACTCCTACCTAAATTTAGTCAAGATTTGGAGATATTTATTAAGTTGAAACCCTGGGAATTATTAGAATTATTTTGCAAGTATTTCCCCCAGAATTCTTTGTTTTCATATGTGTTAGATACATTTTTTAATTTTTTTAATGTTTATTTACTCAGAGAAGAGAGGCAGAGTGTGAGGGGGCAAGGGGCAGAGAGGGAGACACGAATGTGAAGCAGCCTCCAGGCTCTGAGCTGTCAGCACAGAGTCGGGCTCGAACTCACAAACTTTGAGATCATGACCTGAGCCAAAGTCGAACACTTAACCAAATGAGCGTCCTGTATTAGATGCATTTTTATTTTAAGCACGGATTCAATTTCAGTGGGTTGAAAAGGTATTAAAGTTGAATAATTAACAAATGATCTAAGATGGCTTTTATTTTTTTCTTCTACACAGAAAATTCTGAGCTGAGGAACTTTAGGAGGTGAAACTTCAGAAGAGAGCAGACTCTTAAGAGTACATCTGGCTCATCACCATGCGGTTAGGAAAACCCAAGGGAGGCATTTCTCGGAGCTCAAGTCAAGGAAAAGCATATGAGAACCCACGCAAAGCCAGCCGGCAGCGGCAAAAATGGGGAATGACTGTTCGATTTGACTCAAGCTTGAGTAGATTGAGAAGAAGGTTGGATGAGAAGCCCTATAAATGCGCTGAATGTGAAAAGAGTTTCAGTCAGAGCTCCACTCTTTTTCAGCACCAGAAGATTCACACTGGAAAGAAATCCCACAAATGTGCCGATTGCGGGAAAAGTTTCTTTCAGAGCTCTAACCTCATTCAGCATCGGCGGATCCATACTGGGGAAAAGCCCTACAAATGTGATGAGTGTGGAGAAAGGTTCAAACAGAGCTCAAATCTCATTCAACACCAGAGAATTCATACTGGGGAAAAACCGTATCAGTGTGATGAGTGTGGCCGATGTTTCAGCCAGAGTTCCCACCTTATTCAACATCAGAGAACCCACACAGGGGAGAAGCCCTACCAGTGCAGCGAGTGTGGCAAGTGCTTCAGCCAGAGCTCTCACCTTAGGCAGCACATGAAGGTGCACAAAGAAGAGAAACCTCGTAAAACCCGGGGCAAAAATATTAGGGCAAAAACTCACTTAGTATCATCTTGGAAAGCTGGTACAGGTAGGAAGTCAGTGGCTGGGCTCCGCTAAGTTACAGGGCTTCAGCCTTCTTTCAAAAAAAATAAGAGCTGTCCCCTTTAGAACTGGAGATATTTTGTAATAGAGCATTTAAATACTGTATCCTTTCCTAGCATGGAGACATTGGGAGTTTCATGACCTTGGGCTGAGAAAAACTGCAAGTCCAGCTGGTCTCATTTCTTTTTATGTAACTTGGAAGACAAAAAACTGAAACTATGTCGTAAGAGAATATAAGATCCTTGACCTCATGTGATAATTGCTTCCTGCATCATTTTGACAAAAATAATTATGTTTGAATGACACGTGTAAAAGTGCAGGTATTCTGATGACTCAGTTTTAGGACTTTCTGTGGAAGGAGTAATTAAAAGGGGGAAGAAATTGATTCCATTAATGTGGAAGTTCCGCAACTGATGAGATTTTATGTTTGTAAATTTTCGTAGTATATTAACCATTTGGTTTGTAAGTATGACTCGAGACTCAGCATATTACATTGTATTCATGTTCACTTAGCTTTTTTTTTCCCTCCTACTTATGGACACTTCTAAATAAAAGGAATCCAGTTTCCCTGTCTTTCACTAAATTCTCAATAATAAATAACTCTAGAAGCCAAAGTGAGAACTGAATTAGACCACAAGTCTCCTATTCCCACTAGCACAGTTCTTTAAGATGGTGTCACACTGTGCCACTTGTTTTTGAGAAGCTGGGGTGGATTTATATCGACCTATCCCCACACGCCTTTGTCTTTCGGCATTCGCTTACCTGACAAATTGAGCCAGCCTGTTAGATCTACATGAATAAATAATTAAACCATATCACACCAGCACATGTCAACTTGTTAATTAGAAATCTACAGTTTACACGCTTCCCCGCTCTCCGCCTTTGAGAGTGTTAGGTAACACTGGTTTTCTTAAACAAATGCTTGTCGACAGTGAAAGTCATTTGATTCAAGTGTCATTGTGTATGTAGCTCAATGTGTAGATTCTGAAATGTAAGTTAACTTTCCCTCAGTCAGTATGAATTATGAAGTCAAGCAAACCTGTTTCTTAACTTCCATCAGAACAGTGCCAAGTGTCAGACATTCTGATCAGCCTTCAGCTCAGGTTTTAATTTCTATTGAAAGTTAACATTCTTCTGATTTTTTTGTATCTTTTATAATCATACCAGTACCGGCTGTATTAATGACAGTTATCCATAAAAATAAAGAAAATGTAATATTTTGCCTACTACTACCTTCTGTTTGTTTTGTTCCTGGGAAATTGTTTCAGTGATTTAAGCAACATACAAAAAATCACAGCTTTTGGAAGAATCCCTGTTTTGCCTGTTTTTTATTTCCTCAAGCTTGAACTTTGCCTCCCTCCTGGCCTTTCATTTCAGCGCAAGTCACGGAAGATGCCTTATTGACAAGAGTTTCACCCAACAGAATATCCACAGTGCTGGTGAGTATGAGGTGACTGTCTTTTACAAAAGACTTGACCATTGACCACTTAGCAAGTATCCCATTAATCACAGCCAGATCGCTTTGTAGTAGGCTCATGGCTCTGGGGCCGTTTTGAGGATCTGCTGTCAGTGTTACTTAGAGCGGTTTTGTGTCTGGAATAACTTCTGTCTGGGACGCACCCCACTTTCTTTAATGAATTTGCTAATTTTGACAGCAACCTGCAACAGAAAGACCCCTGAACATCATTAGATTTCATGGTTTATACTTTTACCCTGAATAGACTTTCATATTCTGTATAAAAGTAAAGCAAATGCTTCTCAGACTTTTCTGTATTCCCATTTTATGGGGTACCTTTCTTCTCAGAGGCCTAAAACTGGAAGCAAATAGGTCAAAAACATGGAAGCCTTCTGTAGTACCTAACTTAGGGGCGGCAGCCTTCGTCTCCTTTTGTGAGAGTCTTACAAGAGAAGTATCGCAGCTGCTTTAAATTAATTAAAGGATATGTTCTACTAGAGATTGAGTTACAGGAGAGTGTGATTCTGACAGTCAGTGCCTCTTTGAACACCGTCTCATATGAAAATATGCTGCCCCTCAATATTTTGCTGAATCTCTACCATCACTCAGGTTTACTAAATCCAATCCTTTTCTCCTTCTGGCAGGCTCTTAGATAGTCTCTGGATGTTTTCCCGGAGAAGAGGGGGGAAAACGCATAAAGGTGGTTTTTTTTTTAAGTATTGTTGATATTTTGTTCACCCTACACTAATGAGTAAGGGGGGTTGTTTAATGTCTTTGCCTTCCACATTCCTTTGTTCAGTCATTTCATAAGTGTGGTAGAAATAAAACTGATCAAGACAGCCTTAGTGTCAAGGAACTTCGGTTAAATGAGTCATCACTAGAGGAACTGAGAAACTAAAGCAGGGAACGCAAGCACAGGGTGCTGTGCAAGCACAAGGGCCATTCCTCTGGCCCAGTGGTTCTCAGTTTCGAGGTGCATCAGAGTCACTTGGAGGCCTTATCCAGGAGGTCTGGGTTGTAGCAAGATAATTTCCATTTCTAACAGACTCCCAGGTGAGGCTGACATACTGGGCTAGGACACTTTTTTTTAAATGTTTGTGTTATTTTTGAGAGAGTGGCAGGGGAGGTGCAGAGAGGGGAACCAGAATCTGAAGCAGGCTCCACGCTGTCAGCACAGATGCGGGGCTCAAATCCACAAACCATTAGCTCATGACCTGAGCCAAAGTCAGATGCTCAACTGACTGAGCCTCCCAGGCGCCCCAGTCTAGGGCACACTCTGAGAACCACTGCTATAACCCGTCACTGGAGGGTAGTGATGTGCTCACATAAAATGGTGTCTAAGTCAGATACGTAATACTATTACTTGATAAGGGTGGGCAGGATTTAATGATGAAGATGGCCCTGGGGTGTACCTACTTAAGGTTTACATCTTAGTTACCTACCAACTGGGCAATTTGAATAATTGCCCTTGACTAAATGAGTTGTGGAAGGACAATAAACAAATCCAGAGCTTAGCATGAAGCCTAGGTCATTGTTTAGAATTTACTGATAAGCTCTTAGATTGCCAGAGGCAGAGAAGCTATTATATCAATCTGAAATTGTCAGTGGCAAAAATATTACTCCTATAATTTTTTTTTTTTTTTACTCCCATAAATTTAAAGGTGAGTTCTCTTTTACTTTGATTGAGTCAAGGTCCTTGGAGAGAAAGAGATGCCTATAAAGAGCAAGGACCATCTAAGTTTCTAAGAGAAATTTTAGAATCTATGAATTTTTTGACAAGTAATGGGGGTACCTCTTCAAAACAGAACTACATAGCCACAAACACAATATTTATACTCCATAATGGGGAAGGAGAATGCTTTCATTTTGTTGAGGGAATAAAAATTTGTTGAGCCCTGGCCATGTCTAAAAGACTGGGAGAAAAGGTAAGTTATATATTTTTAAACTAGTATGAAAACAGGTGATGAATATACAGTTCGATTGCCATTCAGATTGGAAGAATTTACATCTAGTACAGGAAGGAAGGAAGGAATCATGAAAGGAATGACATTTATATTAGGTGAGGGGATGGAACCCAAAAGGCTATAGAGGCCAGGCAGCTAATGAGTGAAACCAAAGAGATGTGTCCTCTAAACAGGGGTGCCCTGCCCCTCCAAAAGATAACCGGACTCCAGTTCAGCCACTTGTTACCATATAGAGGTTCAGGCCCAGACATACCAGCTCTTGACCTTCCAAGAGAAACCCAGATTTTAAAAGTCACAACCCTTCTTATTAGTTTGCCACACTTAGACTAGAATTTTAAGGATGTAATGCCTCTGTATCTTGGGGGGTAGGGGGAGAGCATGGAGGGGAGCAGGTGAGCTGCGTGATGGTGTAGAAGCTGCAAAGCACAGAAGAATGCTCAGAGAACAGCAAGTAGCTGCTTTATTGACAGTCCAGTTTTATCCAAGAGATGTGGGAGATGAGGCTAGGGCCACCAGAAGAACCTTAAATATTACCTTAAGAGTGAAACAGCTTGAGATGAGATGGGCATAGGTTTTTAGAGTGTATGTTAGAAGGTGATGAACCCATGAAAAAAACAACCATGTTGCTGGAAGAAAAACTACCCCAGAAGAAACCCAATTAACTAATTGGATCTACAGGGCTTCACTTCCTGCCTCAGGCCTCAAATCTTAAGTCCTTCCATTCCCTGCCCCACATTGAGTAACAGCAACTCCAGACTACTTTGTAATTTTGCTTATCCTTCTCTGACCAATACCTACTCTGAGAGGTAGACCCCCGGATGCCAGTCTTGGACCTCCCTTAGGTGCTCTTCCTTTAAACTGAATTGTAATGATCTGTGTTTCAATCTCTCTCTCATTCTTCCTCTCTTCTACTAGACTGCGAGCTCCTGGCTCACAGTAGTCAGGTCAAAGTTTTAGTGAAGAATGGTAAGAGGGAAGTACAGAAAAAAAATTAGAGAAAGAGGTAAGAAGTTAGTTCTGGAAAGGTCCTAGCCTACCAGTCAACTACAAAACCTACCTAGCTGGGGTCCCTCACAGAACTTTTCTTCCCCTGTCTGCTATCCTTATCCTTCTTCTTCAGTCTTTCTATTCTCTTGGAGATCCTTGCTCATTGTGTAACTGATTCTTTAGCCTGGCACAAGGTACACACTTCTATTTGTTGAATGAATGAATGAATGAATATATACATATAATGGTGTCAACCTTGAAGGAAAAAAAGATTCTCATGGTCTTAAGGGACCTGAAAGGCCATTTACTTCACCTTCCCCTAAATTGGATGATTATCTTTTAATGACCCCAAGTTCCTCTTTTCTGCTTTTTGAGTTACAAAATACGTATACATAGACTATCATTTTAGGACACCACCATTTCCAACTTTTAAATGACCCAACACTCTGTGTTTTTCACCTTAAAGCTGAATCTGGGGCATTTTAAGGACTTTGCAGACTTTAAAACACACACACACACACACACACACACACACACACACATGCACGCACACACGCAGTTAATATTGGTTTTGTGACTAAGCAATACCATATCCTCCAAAATTTGAAAGTCTGAAAGTTTTTGGAAGAGCTTTTAAGTTTGTAATTTGGAGAGAATGTTATCTAGATTATTTGAAAGGTAGCAACATGGGTCAAGGAGACCATTTGCTGTCACTGAGAGTCAAAAGGACTCTTAGAGTAGTCCAGGCAGGAAGAAATTAAAGAGGGGATCTGGAGTGGGAAAGGTTGAGAAGGAGATACTGTGATGACAGTATGGACAAGCCTGAGACACATCAGATTTTAGGTGAGAGCAAGAGAGGAAATATCACGGTGCTGTCCAGCCCAAGTGACTAGGAGATTTGGGGAGAAGATGATGAATTTAAGAAATACTGATCTTGAGATGTTTATGGTCGTATCTGGGTGAACAGGTGTAACAGAAAATTGAATATCTGTTTTTGAGCATGGAAGATATTGAAGAATGAAATTAATATTTGCATCATCCTGTGCTAGAAGCTTTGCATACATTAGATATTGTATTAGTCTGCTTGGGCTGCCATGACAATATATCACAGGCTGGGTGTCTTAAACAACAGACATTGTCTTCCTATTTTGGAGGCCAGAAGTGCATGATCAAGGTCCTTGCAGGGTTGTGTTCTGTTTTCCTTGCTTCTAGGCAGACGTCTTCTGTGTTCTCTCATGGCCTCCCCTCTATGCAGGCAGGGTGGGGGTGAGAGAGAGAAGAGAGCTACCTGGGTCTCTTCTTATGAGGACACTAGTCCTGTTGGATTATGGCCTCACCCTCATGACTTCATTTAAGTCCCTCCTTGAAAGCTCTATTTACTAATACATTTGCATTGGGGGTTAGGGCTTCAACCTATGAATTTGGGGAGGACACAGTTGAGTTCACAACAGATATTATTCCCATTGTCTGGATAAAGGAACAGACTCTGCGAGTTCAAGTAACTTACTCAATGTCCAACAGGACTAAAAGGTTCATGGCCTTTTGGATGTCTTTTAAACATCTTGTTACCCTATCCTAGATCATATGAGATGAATGCACCTTTATGGCTATAAAATAAAAGTAACAGTCTCAACCTCCTTGACATCAAAGAGAGAGGAGACTTGCCAGAATAGAGTATAACAGGAATGAGTGTTGAGTCTACACACAGCCTCCTGCTCTTCTGGTTCTCTGGCTGGGTCTACCTTAGTTGCATAGTCAGCTGTAAGTTTGGATTTATTTGCCCTTTGGAAACCAAAAGGATCCAAACCCAGGTTCTGTTTTACCTTGGTTCTTTAGACTTTGGTTTTTCAACTCTGCTACTTCAAGGACAATTTTACAAGTCTTCTTTATGGTTTTTCTTGAAGACTAGATAAAAATGAATGATGATCTGGGGAGAGGCAAAGGACTGTACTCTAACTGCTCACAAGTAGGGAGAACATGGTGAAGTCTCTTGTAGGAAAGTCTTTCAGTGGGACCAAAGGTCTAATCAAGTTTGTTGTGGACTGTGGTCTCATTCTTGGCAGTAGATACAGCATCCATACTGGAAGTGAGCATACAACAAAATGCTATTGCTGCCCCCTATTGGTTGGGCCTCCACGCAAGCCAACAGGAGACCAGCCAGCCAAAGGACAGGATTATACTTATCAATCATCTTTCCTCATTTCATTCATGGAATCTTCCCTTGATTTCTTTGATGTTGAAAGCTATATAGCTTATTAATGCAGGTTAAAGCCTATTTTCCATGGAGAGTGTTCTGGGAAAAAATGGGCAAGGCTGAATATTATTTATAATAGCCATGATATAGAAGCAATCAAATTATTTACTCATGGGCTTATTTTTTGTGATGCCCTCATGGATTCTGTTTGAGCTGGAGATGGGTCACATGTCATTTTCAGGGGTCTTCTTACCTCACTTTGTGCAGGATCCAGAAACATGTTTAGTAAGTGCTCTTGAGGAGCTACAGAAGAAAACCAACAAATTAAATCCCTAGACTCAGAAATATCTCCACCCAATGAAGACACCATCTGGGCAAGGGAAACAGATGGTACTCCGTCACAAAAGTCTTCACGGTTCTAGGACACTGGGATTCAGATCATGACCTGAGCCAAAGTCAGATGCTTAACCGACTGAGCCACCCATGTGCCCCTAGGCCACTGGGATCCTTGTACCTCCTAGAACGGTCACTGCATGGCAGCAAGAGAGACCTAATGGAAACCAGACTGTAGTTGATCCATATCCACCTTATATTTTCCTTTGAAACTACCATACTCAAAACGTTGAAAACTTGAGGCCACTCTTTGCAGTCAGTTGGGATTCAGTAAAGGGTCTTTGGGAATACCAACATAATTTTTAAGATTAAGCACATTTCAGCCAGATTGCCTGATTGTCATTCCATTTCTTCAGTAACTTAGATATGAAATAACTTCTAAGGCACAGAGGGATAAGTAAGTACCTTTCTTATCCTGGTAGAAGAAACAAAGAAATCATCTGAAGTGTTCGCTAACCAAACCCTGGCTGTTTTCTCTGCCCCCCTCTTCCTTTGCTCTCCTTGAAAGATCTGCCTATGTTTGTTTTCCCCTTTCCTTACCTGGCATTCTCCCCTCAGTCACCATGCTTCCATCCACCCACTGCTCAGAAAAACTCTTCTCAAGGAACTTGTGCAGCACAGGCCACTGAGAGGAAGCTTCAAAGTCAAGACTAGATAGACCCTATGGAGAATTGAATGAGGTTGTAGAGACTGAGGCCAGAGCCTTAGAGCTGGAAGAGCAGTTTGCTTTCCAGAGTTCGGACTTTTGAGCATGTGCATGCATTATATTTACAAGTACAATATAAATGTAAAGCCAGTTGCATTCCTGTAGCAAGACCAGAACAGTCTGGGGAAACAGGAGAGGGGGGTTCCCAGAGCAACGCCTTTGTCACCTTTGCCTGGTGAGCAAGAAGTCCTAAGGAGCACTGCATTTCATAAACTCGCCATCTCATCTAGTACTTATTCCTCCAATCCTTTTCCCTGTGCTTTTCTTTCCCTGACGTCTAAAAGGCTGAATCATATCACAGAGTCCATGTATGGGAACATATCTGTGTTCAGTGGTTGGTGCACCTGGGGTGGAGATGGAGGGGAAGGGGGTGTTGAATATAGGGGGCAATCTGGTATAAGAGGAATATGTCTTAATTGGAGTGATTAGTCCTGAGTTCCAGATCCAGCCCTGCCCTTAGGCAATTCACTTTTCTTCTCTGGCCCTAAGTCCTCTCATCTATCAAATGAAGTCAAATCTGACAAGTGAATCAGTTGTCTCAGTTATGATTCTATAGCTGCAGGCTGCCAAAGCCAACTTTGGCTAACTAAAACAAAACAAAGATACATAAGGAAAGACAGCTAAAGAAAGAATTGGACCACTAGGCCTTAGGAAGAATGGTCGACCAGGGCAGCACCAGAAACCTCAGGGTCACAGGCGGATCAAAAGGCTGTCATTGTAAGTTCTCAGCTCTAGCCACTGTATGCCTGCTATCTGTGATGGAAGGGCTCCCTCCCATCTTTAATGGATGTGCTTGTCAGGGGGAAGGAGTGATGCCATTTCTCATAATTGAAGGAAGGGTGGGGCAGTTAAGAGAGGAGAGAAAGAAAAGACACAAGAAAAGAAAAAAGAATAAAAGAATAGGACTTAAATTATTAAAATTTATAAGTTAGCTCTGAAAACAAGTTCCAAATTAATAATCTAACAATAGTTTAAGTAATGGAAACATTGCAGTGAACATATACTTTCTGATGTGACTACTTCAAAAAAAAACAATAATCTCTGTGTAATGTTTTTATATTATGTTTATATCCATTCTCACAGAAAAATGCTACTGAATATTCACATTTATCAAATCAAGTCTTCTGAGGACTTCCAACAAATAATACCTAAGCAGAAATGATAAATGCAATTTATTTAAATTTGTTTTTAATTCCACACTTAAATTAAGAAAAGTTCATCATAGTCCGTAAACATCTTTAGCTAACTCAAACACTAGTATTAACTTTATTCTTTGTAGCAGAATTATTAAAGATACACTTTGTAAGCTTGGCCTTCAGACTACATATTGCTATTCTGAACACATTATTTTGTTCTTTCCTGTTTACTTAGATAAAAAATACATGTTTGTATATTCTTACATATACATACATAAATAAACATATGTTTATTTGCTGTATGTTTCAGATTCTTTTCCATTTTTTCTCCTTATCCACTTTCTGATGCTGAGGGCACCTTATTCCAAAGGATACTACTTGACGATTATATTTTATTCCCTTTCTGAGACTGAAGGAAAATTGACTGGCTTATGCCTTTCCTTTCTGGAACTGGCCTTGTAAACCTTCAAAGCCCCATGGCCAAGGCCAAGATTTTGTAATGGATTGAAGTACTCTCTTACCTTCTAGCAAGATTTATGATTTTGGTAATTAATTAATTAGCCCCTCGCCTGATTCCAGAGAAGATTTGTGGTAGTTTTCCAAAATATGCACGATCATCAACCATGGTCAGGATGAGTGTGCTGCCTGGCAGCCTCTAGTAGTTTCCTCTTTCCTCCCGCCAAAATCTGTGAGGATAAAAACCCAGAGTCTCACTAGAACTTGAGAATTATAGACAACCTCTTAGCAGACAAGGCTGGATTAAGGAAACTGTAGCACAGGCTTCCTTTCGTGAAGAGCTCAGGCTTTGGTGAAACAAAGACCACCTAAAAGGGCAGGAAGACACAGGTCCTGGATGAGTTTCTTAGAGCTGGTGTAACAAAGCAGGTGACTTTTAACACCAGAACAAGGATTCTTCCACATTTCTGGAGGCTAGATGTCTGAAATTAAGATGTAGACAGGGCCATGCTCCTGCTCTGAGAGTTGCAGGGGAGAACTCACTCCATGCCTTTCTCTTAGGATCCAGAGCTGCTGGCAATCCTGGATGCTCCTTGGTATCATCCCCAAACTCTGCCTACACCTTCATATGGCTTTCTCCCTTTTTTGTTTGTGTCTGTGTCTCTTCTTCTTGTAAAGATGCCAGTCATGTATTAAGGAGCCACTTTGCTTCAACATAACCACATTGTAACTAATTATATTCCCACAGTGACTCTATTTCCAAATAAGGTCACATTCTGATGTTCCAAGAAGGACGTGAATTTTGAAAGGACACTAAACAGGCACAGGTTCTATCTCTCAACCTGCTCTTTGACTCAAGATCAGTGAGAAAATGAGGTGCCATTAATTTAGTGGCTTAAAACAACACAGTCTATTGGCCAGAAGTCTGGGTGGGCTGGACTGTGTTTTTTTGCTGAGGGTCTCACAAAACCAAAATCAAAGTGTCATCCAGTCTATGTTATTATCTGGAGACTGTGGACTAGAATCTGCTCTGAGTCATTCAGGCTGTTGGCAAATAATGCAGAATAATGGAAAGAAAATACTGTCCTAGAATCAAAAAGGAAAAATGAATTTACTCTGTCTTCAGACACCACCAAAAACAGAGGCTGAGCAAGGATATGTATATAGGTAATTTAATGGAGGAAATCTCAGAGAATAGAAGGCAGGTCCTTGGGAGAGTTGCTATAGAATGATTGTGTCCCCCCAAAATTCATATGCTGAAGCCTAATCCTCCAAATGATGTATCTAATCTACTAGGGGAGATTTAATAAAGAATCCGAGAGTCAACTATGGGTAGAAGTAGTCCTTGAAAACTTGCCCCAGAGCCTCCAAGCTCCCTGGAAGTACCTCTGTGAGACCTACCTCTGTGACATAATAAAGCCATTGGAGACAAGGAGGTAATGGCCAGACCCCAGGATCCCTGCAGACATGATCAGGGCTCAGCCTCTGCCTCCAAGATCCAGAAGCTTCTTGTCACCCTTACTCAAAACTTCCTAGGAGTAACTAATACTTGAGAGAAACATCAATAGACTGGTGAGCCCAAGTTCCAGGAGGTGGCCCTCCAGGGTGGCTCCATAATAGGCTGAGAAAGCACAGGCTTCTTTCCCTGACTGCTGAATTTATTTCTGCTATTCCTGGCTCTAATTTCATTCTGTTCTTTTCTTGCTGGCTTCTGCTGAGTGCTGTGCTATGGGAAACACCAGGTGCAAAGGATGATGTATGAGGAGTCAGACTAGGAGAGGAGGGGTACTCTTTAACAAATCCCATACTATTGCCACTCATTTTAAATATTGACAACTAATTTGCATTTCCTGTATTTCTACATATTATCTTTAATCCCCACAATGGCCTCAAAAAGAACATATCACTATCAACAACTTACTAGAATGGAGGCTGAGTCTGGGACGCAAATCTTTCTTTACACATAGATTCTTGTGTATTAGGACTTTAAATTCTGTGGGCTGGATCTCCCAAGTGTGATTGCTGGATCAAAGGGTATGCATGTTCTAAATGTCACTAGGTACTACCAAGTTCTGTTCCATGAAAGTTGTAGTAATTCACACAACCAGAGTAGAGGAATGGAGCCTTTTCCCAGTGTCCTTAGTTTGCACTAACTGTTGCAATTCTTTTTAGTGTTGGCCAATATGATCGATATAATGTTATATCACTATTAACTATTATTTTACTTCACATTTTGTTGATTATTAGTATGTTTGACATGCACATTTCCTCTTCTGAGAATTGTTCTTTATACTGTGTGTTAATTTTCTATTGAATTGTTTGCCTTTCTCTTAGGAATGACTAGTATATTAAGGATACTAATATTTATGTCAGGAATGATGTAAATATTTTCTTCCAATCTATCATTTTATACTTGATTTGTTTATATATAAATATATTTTTCTATACAGAATCTTAATAATCTTTTATGTAGTTAAATGTGAAGCTTTTAGTTTAGTTATGTTCTAATAATTTTATGGCTTCGGTTAATAATTAATTGTATGGCACAGTCATGTGGTGGGAGATTGTGCAGCTGTTTATTAAATAAAGGAAATTACACTTCTCTTAAACCTAAAAAAATGCACTTCAAAATTCTTGCTTAGACAAAGGAGAAACCACATGTGGTATTGACCTTTGTCACTTTTTAGATAAAACCCATCAACAAATAATATCACATCAAGATTTTGGAGGGGATATCCAGACAACCAACCTTGAGCATAGATAATTCCATTAAAAACACAACACAGCCCAGTCATTGGATAAGGGGAAAGCAGTGGCCAGTTTCACTAGTAGAAAATTTTAGCTAAAGCTCCATTTGCTCAGAGGCAGGAAAAATAAACGTTGGCTAGTAGGTCAGGGACAAACTATATACAGTGTGTCCTTAATGAGTGTATTTACATTCATGCCTCCAGACCATGATCTGAACTTTCCCAGACATACAGGAAGAAAGGCTATTCACAATCTGGAAGACCCAGCAAAAGTGGTTGTTGAAGGGACAGTCTGGTATTACTAAAAGTACCTTTAACTTCCTAGTTCCACAGGAGTGAGCCCATATAAAGACCTTAATAGTTTGGGAAAACTGGGACCCCATAATTTGCAATAAATAGTAAATCCAAGAAATTCTCTCATTTGCCTTTTAGAAAATATTTTTGGATAATTTTGTATAGTCAATCTTTCCCCAAATAAGTTCAACTTTTGGCTGACACATAAGCTTTTCCTTAAAAACTCTGCATCCCTTTTAAGCCAATTCAGTCAATAGATATTTAGAATCAGTTTTAGAAGAATAAATTAGGGGCTCCTGGGTGGCTCAATTGGTTGAGTGTCTAACTTTGGCTCAGGTCATGATCTCATAGTTCATGGGTTCAAGCCCCACATCCAGCTCTGTGCTGACAGCTCAGAGCCTGGAGCCTTCTTCTGATTCTGTGTGTCCTTATCTCTATGCCCCTCCCCTGCTCATGATCTGCCACTTTCTGTCTCCCAAAAATAAATAAATGTTAAAAAAAATTTTTTTTAAAAGAAGAAATTAGTGGAATAGAAATGGAGAGCATCGACATTTTGTATCAAGATAGGTCAAAATGGACAGGATTTTAGATATCCTGATCTAAAAGCCAAGAGGTACAAGATGGAGCCTCAAGATACATCATGGAGTCATCACTGTCCACGTGTATTATCACTTTCCCCCAAGTGAACCAGAGTTTTTTAAATTTTTAATCCTTTAAAAATTTTTTGTAATATCTTTATTTATTTTTGAGAGACCGAGAGAGACAGAGTGTAAGCAGGGGAAGGGCAGAGAGAGAGGGAATCCGAAGCAGGCTTCAGGCTCTGAGCTATCAGCACAGAGCCCAATGTGGGGCTTGAACTCACAAAATGCAAGATCATGACCCAAGCCAGAGTCAGATGCTTAACCTGCTTAACCGACTGAACCCCCCAGGTGTCCCTGAAGCAGATAGATATTGACTGTCTTTATCTACTGGGATAGTAAAGAATGCTGAGCACAAGTTTGTTACAGAAGAATTTATCCTCCGGTAGGACTAAGGAAACTATGCTGTTTGGACTAGGCTATAAGATATATATATATATATACATATATATATATATATGTATATATATATATATACATATATATGTATGTATATATATATACACATATATATATGAAAAAAGTATACTATTCTATTAATTGCACCCAAATATTGAACTGAGCCACAATCTCATCTATTTAGACCTTAGAGAGAAAACAGAAGTATTACAAGGACCGGTGAACGGAATGATTAGTTTTGCTTTTAAATAATGTGGGACACTGACTCTTTCTATTACCTTTTTGCTTATGTAGCTGCACATATCATCATTAATAGCTCTATAATTCTTAGATGGTGGAGGACCTTTTAACTCCATCTCTGTTTCAGAGACCAGGTTTTTTTAAATCTAAAGGGTCCTAAGTTTGTTGTTGGCCCTAAGTTATAAATTTTTCCAAGTCCATCTGAAAATGTTCAGCCAAATATTGGAGAACCCCAGATCTACAATTTCTCTTATCATTCTTGACTAAGTTCCCTGTTTCAGATTTTAGCCTACTCATACAGAGAGGAAAAGAATCCTTTTATATTAGCTTAGAGTCCACCTGAGAATATTGCTTAAAATTTTCTTGAAACAGAATTCTAGAATCTGGTCTAGAGTTTTCTTTTTTGTTTGTTTATAACTGTAGCTATTAGTCTTGATTGCTTCAAAAGTGACCTACTTTTCTTACTGTTTCTAGGCCTTGTTCAGTGTTTTCCCTGATGGAATTTTAAAAATTGTTTTAACTTTCCCACATGACATGATAGGTTTCAATAAATTTTGTCGTTATCTGAGAAAGATTAATTGGTTTAGACCTAGAAACCCTAGCCAGCAAATTAATAATACAATTCAAATTCCCATAGCAATGTTTTGGTTCTTCTGTAATTTGGGAAGTTTTTTATTATGGTTCTAATATAATTCAACTTATATTGATCTTCCTCTGATTTAAGTTCTGGCATAGCAATCTGGAGTAAGGAATGACCCATTAAATCAATAGTCTATTGGGGGAAAATGTTGAGGAAAGTGGTCTAAGTTGTGAAACCACAGCAGGTAGAATGTAAGGAATGCACAGTGAGGGCTGATGTATGAAGATATGAATAAAGTGTGTTCTTAACTTTAGCTTTACCCAGAGGAATATTGAGACTGTAATGGAGTAAAAATTTTGTTTTGAGCCCTCAGCATGCCAATCAAAAACTTCCTTCTGAGTATTTGATGTGTTTCCTTCTTTCTGGAAGTTACTCTAAGATGTTTTGTCTTCCCCACTTCAAAAGTTCCCCATAATAACCTTTGCGATGCTAAGTCATGTTTAGTGAAATTGTGCTATTTTAGAACATAAGCATGTGAATTGTGGTTAGAGTGAGAATACATAGGAGTTCTGCTAGAAGCAGGCTTGGTGCCAACACAGAGAGATCCATTCTGGCACAAAAAAGGGCAAGTCTCCATAGCCAGCATCTGGCGGTCTATATGAAATGGTATGTCAGGTGTTTTATTATAAAACTGTAATAACCAGGAAATCATCAGTTCTGAAGTAGAGGAACTAAGAATAAAGACCTCCTATATCTTTATCTTATTTTTCTTTCCTTTACCCTCCCTCTGTTCATCTGTTGTGCTCCTTAAATTCCACATTTAAATGAAATTATATATTTGTCATTTTTATGGCTGACTTATTTCACTTAGCATAATACACTCTAGTTCCATCCACATTGTTGCAAATGGCAAGATTTCGGTTTTTTTGATCACCAAGTAATATCCCATTGAATATATATACCACATCTTCTTTATCCACTCATCAGTTGATGGACATTTGAGCTCCTTACATAATTCAGCTATTGTTGACAGTGCTGATAAAAACACTGGGATGCCTGTGCCCTTGCAAATCAGCATTTTTGTATCCTTTGGATAAATCCCTACTAGTGCAATTGCTGGGTCATAGGATAGTTCTATTTTTAATTTTTTGAGGAACTCCCATACAGTTACAGGAGGGAAGGTGGGAGAGGAGATGGGCTACATGGGTGATGGGCATTGAGGAGGGCACTTGTTGGAATGAGCACTGGGTGTTGTATGTAAGCTAATTTGAAAATAAATTATACTAAAAAATAAATAAATAGAAAAATAAAATAAATAAAACTGGGTTCTATTCCTGAAACCAATACTACACTGTATGTTAATTAACTTGAGTTTAAATTAAAAATTATAAGGGGCCCCTGGGTGGCTCAGTTGGTTGAGCAGCTGATTTTAGCACAGATCATGATCTCATGGTTCATATATTTAAGCCCAGCATCGGGCTCTGTGCTGATAGCTTAGAGCCTGGAACCTGTTTCAGATTCTGTGTGTCCCTCTCTCTCTGCTCCTCCCCCACTCAGGCTCTGTCTCTCTCTCTGTCTCTCAAAAATAAATACATGTTGGGGCACCTGGGTGACTCAGTCGGTTAAGCATCCGGCCTCGGCTCAGGTCATGATCTCACAGTTCGTGGGTTCAAGCCCTGCGTCAGGCTCTGTGCTGAATGCTGGCTTGGAGCCTAGAGCCTACTTGTGATTTTGTGTCTCCCTCTCTCTCTGACCCTCCCCTGCTTGCAATGTCTCTGTATCTCAAAAATAAAAATAAAAAATAAAAAAATAAATACATGTTAAAAATTAAACAAGTAAATTATGTTACTCTAAAAAAAATTTTTAAAAATTAAAAGACCTTCTGTGTTAAAGTGCTTTCCTTTTTATTTTTTATTTTTTTATGTTTTTTACTAATAGTTTATTGTCAAATTAGTTTCCATATAACACCCAGTGCTTCTCCCCACAAGTGTCCCCCACCATGACCATCACCCCCTCCCCCCTCCCCATCCCCTTTCAGTCCATGGATCGTCTCCAGTATTCAGTAGTCTCCCTTGATCTGTGTCCCTCGCTCTTCCCCGCTCTCTTTCCCCCTTCCTCTCCCCATGGTCCCCTGCCAGGTCTCTCCTGTTAGACCTATGAGTGCAAACATACGGTATCTATCCTTCTCTGCCTGACTTATTTCGCTTAGCATGACTCCCTCTAGGTCCATCCATTTTGCTTACAAATGGCCAGATTTCATTCTTCCTCATTGCCATATAGTACTCCATTGTATATATATATAGCACATCTTCTTGATCCATTCATCAGGTGATGGACATTTAGGTTCTTTCCATGATTTGGCTATTGTAGCCAGTGCCGCTATGAACATTGGGGTGCATGTGCTCCTGTGCCTCATAAGTGCTTTCCTTTTAAAACAGACAAGATGGGACCTTCCCTTTGAGTGTTTTCTAGAGGAAGGGTTTATTGTTGCAGCAAAACATAAAAGTAAAAGCTGGCCTAATACACATTAGTCCCCAAAGCCAACTGAATGGTTAGTAAGAAAGTCTCTATCACTGTCCTGTCCTTATGAAGCTTCCTTTTAACATTTAAGCGGGGCGCCTGGGTGGCTCAGTTGGTTAAGCATCCAGCTTCAGCTCAGGTCATGATCTCATGGTTCATAGGTTCAAGCCTTGACTCAGTCTCTGTGCTGATAGTTCAGAGCCTGGACCTTGCTCCGGATTCTGTGTCTCCCTCTCTCTGCCCCTTCCCTCCTCATACTCCGTCTCTCTCTCTGTCTCTTTCTCAAAATAAATAAACATTAAAAAAATAATAATAGTAATAATTTTGTCGGTCCCCACTGGCCGGTGGGACAGTAAATCGGGTCCATTCCTGAGGGAGGGAGAGAGAATAGGGCAGGAAGGAGCACAGAGAGTGAGGCAAGACAAGGCGTTTCTGATCAAGCCCAGTTTATTGAGAAAATATCCACACTTTTATAGGGTTTGGGGTGAGAAACTTGACCTGGGTTGGTTGCTCGGAAACAGGGTTAAATGATTATTAGAAAAAGGGGAAACCGAAACTGAAACTTCAAACACAGCATCTAAGGGAGAGACCAGACTTGCGTCTGCGACGCTGGGCAGGGGTATGATTAATGCTGCATAAGCCCGAATGCGGTTGATCTTTTGTTCAATTTGGCTTCTCCCGTCTGCCTGTCTCCAATCCCTGGATCAGGAAATGCACTCCCCTGGCCTCTAGATGGTTAATCTTGTTTTTCTGTCCGCTTGCCTGAGGCAGCCGAACTCGGCAGCTCCCTACATAATTTTTAAAATGGTGGAGGGCACTTGAGGGGAAGAGCACTGGGTGTTGTATGGAAAACAATTTGACAATAAAATATTATGGAAAAAAAAAATTTTAAGTGAAAGAAGATGAGGTCCTTGTGGTGTAAAAAAGTTAGGAGGTGCCCCAAAAGTAATGGAGTCATCTCAAAAGGCACAGGAGGTAACCTGAAGGGGCTCCCAGTGGCCATGCCTGGAACAATTTGAGAAACACAATGAACAGCAGTACTAATAGGTAAAGGTCATTAAACAAAACCAATACCCATGGGTTATCATACTGATATGAGTGAAGAATTGAATTAAAGACATAGGGAGGGAAGGAAAACAATTCTATTAAGTGTAGATGGAATGATGGAAATAGAACATCACCATTTGAAAATTACCACAGTAATAGTTGTTTCAAGCAAGAATCATCATTTGATACTACAAGTGGGCAAAAATAAAAGGATGGAATATTTACATAGTCTCAAAGCATTTTCCAATAAGATACTAATTAAAATTTTTATTTATTTCTTTTTAGTTTTATTTATTTTGAGAGAGAGAATGTGTGCTAGGTGGGGAGGGGCAGAGAGGGATGGAGAGAGAGAGAGAATGCCAGAGAGAGAATCCCAAGCAGGCTCTGCACTGACAGCATAGAGCCCGATGCAGATCTCGATCCCAGGACCATGAGATCCTGAGCTGACCCAAAATCAAGAGTCCATGCTTAACTGACTAAGCCCTGTAACTTTATTCATTTTAAACAGACACCACTTTAAACAAGTGATTACCTGTAACTGCCAGTAAATTAACATCACCAGTAATAAGATATGGTGACATCATATACCTGAAAAAGGCACAATATCATTTCTAAGGGATTTCTGACAAAATTGTATAACCTAACTTCAATCAGACAAACCCACATTGAGAATCATCCTATAAAATAAATAGCACTCTTTAAGAGTATCAAAGTCATGAAAGGCAGTGAAATATGGAAGAAACTGTCCCAGACTGCAGCAGGTCTAGGAGGCAAGAAACTATGCCTGGATGCAACATATGCCCAGGATTGGATCTTGAAACAGAAAAAGGACATTAGTAGGACAACTGACAAAATAAAACAAGATAAGCAAATTAAGTATTAATTCTGTGGTTATATATTAATATTTGAAAAAACCATATGAAATGTATATGAGAATTCCTTGCGTTCATTTTGCAGCTTTTTCTTGATAAGTCTGAAGTTATTTCAAAGTGAAAAGTTAAATAAAAAGTTTAAGAAAAAAAATAAACTTAAAAATAATGTAATCAATATGATCTGACTGTTGTGAAGAGAAAATGCCCATTCAATATATTTAAGTATAGGTGATACATGCGCACTTAAGCCCACAAATATTTAAGGAGGGCTGCAAACTCCACAACTACCATTGGCTGCATGAAGGGACTGTGTTGGGATGGAGATGGAGAGACCAGATAGGAAGGGAAAGGAGGGATTAGGCACTTTTTCTCCAAACTCTGTGTGAGTAAAGGGCTAAAAAATCCATTCTCCTTCTCTAAGGATAGATTTACCTTTGATCATCTTTCCAACTCTGTTTCAATGGAAAGCTTATAAAGGTGCTGTGGTTTATAGACTCTCATGTGGCCTCCAATTATCCCCACCTCCTGGTATTCACACCCTTGTGTAATCTTCCACTGAGAATGGGCAAGACTTGCAACTTACTTATAACCATTTAACACTATAAATTTCCTGAAAACACGGCTTTAGCTCCATCCCATAAATTTTGATATGTTATGTTATCACTTTCATTCTGTTCAAAATATGAAAATATTTTCCTTAATACTTCTTACTGGTAATAAATAAATAATAGATTAAAATAAATTAATAATTCCTATTTGGCCAAGAAATTATTTTGAGGTGTATTATTTAATTTCTAAGTACCTGGGGGCACCTGAATGGCTCAGTCGGTTAAGCATCTGACTTCAGCTCAGGTCATGATCTCGTGGTTCATAAGTTCCAGCCCCACATCAGGCTCTGTGCTGACAGCTCAGAGCCTGGAGCCTGCTTCAGTTTTGTGTGTCCCTCTCTCTCTGGCCCTCTCCTGCTCATGCTCTATCTCTCTCTCTCTTTCAAAAATAAATAAAAACATTTTTAAAAATTTCCAACTACCTGAAAATTTTCCAGTTATCTCTCTGTTATTAATTTCTAGCTTAATATGATTATGGTCAGAGAGTATATATTATTTGTATGATTTAAATTATTATAAATTTGTTAAAATTTATATTATGACAGAGAAAAAAGTTTATACTGGCAAATGCTCAAGTACAATTAAAAGTAATGTATATTTTGTTGTTGCTCAGTAGAGTATTCTATGTCAATTATATCTATTTAGTTAAGAGTGTTGTTCAGTTCTTCTACATACTTGCTGATTTTCTTTCCCCTAGTTATATCCATTACAATAGAGGAGTGTTAAAGTCTTCAATTATATTTGTGGATTTATTTCTCTTTAATTCTGTCTTTTTTTTGTTCCAAGTATTTTAAAGTTCTTTTGTTAGGTACACATACATTTAGGAATTTTGCATCTTCTTGGTGAATTGACAGTTTTATCACTATGTAATCTTCCTTTTTAATTCTTGGTAATTCTCTTTGCTCTGAAGTGTATTTTGTCTGATCTTAATATAGTTACTCCAATATTATTTTGATTAGTGTTAGCATGCTATATCATTTTCCATCCTTTTACTTATAACTACCTGGACCATTAGATCTCAAATTAGTTTCTTGTATACCACATATACTTCAGTCATGTTTTTTCCTTCATTTTTATGTTTTTTAATTTGACAGTCTCTGTTTTTTTATTGTGGTAAAAGTTACATAACATAAAATTTATCATCTGAACCATTTTTCAGTGTATAGTACAGTAGCATTAAATATTTCCACATCGTTGTGTAACAAATCTCTCAAGCTTTCTAATCTTGCAAAACTCAAACTCTATTTCCATCAAACAACACCCTTTTTTTTCTCCTACCATCCCATCCATCACCATTCTGCTTTCTATATTTAAGACTTTGACTACCCTAGATACCCCATAAGTAGAATTTGCAGTATTTGTTAATGCCAATGCCAATCTCTGTCTTTTAGTTGGGTGAGTTTAGATCATTTCCATTTAATGAAATTATTCATATGTTTAGATTTAGGTATACCATTTTATTATTTGTTTTATGTGTCTTTTTCTTGTTTTTCCTTCATTCATTTCCCTATATCCTGCCTTCATTTGAGTTATTTGAATATTGCTATTATTCCATTTTAATTAATAAGGTTTTTAAAAATAATATCCATTTGTATACTGTGTCCGATGGTTTCTATAAAAATTACAATTTACATATTTAACTTTCCACAACTTAATTATAATCAACACTTTATGAACCAGTATGTGATCTATCATAGAGAATGTTCCATGTGCACTCAAGAAGAATGTGTATTCTGGTGCTTTAGGATGAAAAGCTCTGAATACATCTGTTAAGTCCATCTCGTCCAATGTATCATTCAGAGCCATTGTTTCCTTATTGATTTTCTGCCTAGATGATCTGTCCATTGCTTTAAGTGGAGTATTAAAGTCACCTACACTCACAGTGTTATTATTTGTATATGTTTGTATTTAATTTATTTATTTATTTAGGCGCTTCACATTGGGGGCGTAAACATTTGTAATTGTTGGCTCTTCTTGATGACTAGACCCTTGATTATGATATCAGTGCCCTTCTTCATCTCTTGTTCCGGTCTGTGTTTTAAAATCTAGCTTGTCTGATACGAGTACTCCAGTTTTCTTCTGATGTCCAGTAGCGTGAGAGATGGTTCTCCGCCCCCTCACTTTAAATCTGCTGGTTTCCTCAGGTCTAAAATGAGTCTCTTATAGGCAGCATACAGATGGGTGTTTTTATCCATTCTGATACTTCATGTTTTTAGATTGGGTCATTTAGTCCATTTACATTCAGAGTGATTATTGAACAGCATGGATTATGTTATCTGTAGGTTTCATATTTGTGGTGATGTCTCTGCTTCTTTGTAGCCTTTCCTGCTTTCCACTCACTGAGTTCCCCTTAGGATCTTCTGCAGGGCTGGTTTAGTGGTCATGAACTCCTTTAGTTTTTGTTTGTCTGGGGAAGACTTTATCTCTCCTTCTGTTCTGAATGACAGCCTTGCTGGATAAAGAATTCTTGGCTGCATATTTTTCCCATTCAGCACATTGAGTATTTCCTTCCACTCCCTTCTGGCCTGCCAAGTGTCAGTGGACAAGTCTGCTACTTCTCTTATGTATCTAACCTTGCAGGTTAAGGAAAATTTGTCCCTAGCTGATTTCAGAATTCTCTCTTTATCTTTGTATTTTGCCAGTTTTAATATGATATGTCATGGTGTTAACCTGTTTTTGTTGATTTTGAAGGAAGTTCCCGGTGCCTCTTGGATTTGTATGGCTGTTTCCTTTCCCAAATTAAGGAAGTCGTGTTTTGGCTGCTCTGTCCCACTGGTCAGTCCTCTGCAAAGCTCCTCCTTGCTTGTAGTGGTCCAGTGTTTGGACCTTCCACCAGGTGTGCTAATTTGTTCATTGAAGTAACCCTAGAATTTACCTAGCTGTCTCTTCCACCTGTGGAGATCCTACTGCCACTCCTAAGACTGATTTCCTGGGCATTCAAAGTGATCTGACCTAAGTACAGCTGTTTGAGGGATGAGGGAAATCCTGGTCCCCCCACTTCTCCACTCTCCTAACTCCTCCTCTGTAAGTCACTCTTAGTAAACACTGGTCCATGTCACTGCAGGCCTCACTGCCACAGTTGAGGGCCAGGCTGCTTGCAATATAGAAGCCCTGGTCCCAAAGTGCTGGGTCGACAAGCACCTAGAAAAACACGTATGTGGAATTTAGTACTCTCCTCTTTATGTTTAATTATTTTATATGTCATATATGTATACACTGAAACTCCTGAAGATAATGATATTTTTTCTTTCAACCATCAAATATGTTTTTCAAGAACTAAATGGGGAGCCTTAGTGGCTCAATCGGTTAAGTGTCTCACTTCAACTTATCTCATGGTTCGTGATTTCAAGCCCCGCCTCAGGCTCTGTGCTGACAGGTCAGAGCCTGGAGCCTGCTTTGAATTCTGTGTCTCCCTCTCACTCTGCTCCTCCTCTACTCATGCTCTGTCTCTGTCTCTCTCACAAAAATAAAATAAACATTAAAAAAAAACCTCAAAAGCAGAATATGTACCAACATATTTACCATTTCTCTTGCTTATTATCTCTGATGTACCATTTTCTTCTAGTATCATTTCCCTCTGTCTTTAAAAACTTTCCTCAATAATAATAATAATAATTTAAAAAAATAAAAATAAATTAAGAAATAAAATAATAATATAAAGAACTTCCTTTAGGAACTCCTTCACAGCAGATCTGGTGGAAACAAATTCTTGTAGGTTTCCTTCGACTCAGAACACCTTCACTTTACCTTCATTCCTAAAGAAGCTTTTTGCTAAGTATAAAATTTCAAATCGACACTTATTATCTTTCAGCAATTGAAAAATACCATGACACTTCCTTATGTACTTTCTGATTAGAAATCCACAGTCATTCAAATGGTTCTTCCCCTATAAGTAATACACCTTTATTTTTCTGGTTCATTTCATATTTTCTTTTGTGTTTGGTTTTCCACAGTTTAATTATGTTTGGTCCTAGCACAGAATTTCTTTGGATTTATCCTCTTAAGGCTTTGTTCAGCTTCTGGAATCTGTAAGTTTGTATGGTTTGCTAAATATAGGAAGTTTTCAGGCATTATCTCTTGAAGTACATTTTTCAGCACTGAAGTCTTTGTCTTATCCTTCTGATGACAAGAAGTTATACCTTTTATTCTTCCACAGGCCCCTGAGGATCTGTTCATTTGTTTTAAGTCTTTCTTTTTCTCTTTCTTTTCAAGGCTGGATAATTTCTACTGATCTATTTTCAATTCCCCTGACAATTTTATCTGTCATCTCCACTTATGCTTTTAAACTTAGCCAAGGAGTTTTATATTTTAGTTATTGTATTTTTCAGGTCTGTTATTTCCATTTGCTTCTTCTTTAAACATCATTGATAAGTCCTACTTTTTTGTTCGTTGACAAGTGGTTTTTAATTTCTTGTTAGAATATTTTTAAGTAATTGATTTAAGTCTTTGTCAGATACTTCCAAAATCCCCATCATGTGAGAGTTGATGTCTGCTGATTATCTTTTTCCATGAGGATTTAGATTTTCCTGGTTCTTCATATGCTGAGTAATTTCAAACTGGGATATCATGTTTGCAGACTCTGAGTTGGTTTTTTTTTTTTAACTCTTTGGAAAATGTTGATTTCCTCATTCTGTCAAGAAATGGACTTGATTTGGTTCAGGCCATAAATTGTTTCCCATCTTCTACAGGTTGCAGCTTTAATGTCAGTGAACTTTTCAAAACCTTTGCTAAAGTATTCACATGAGTCACACATGTGCATCACCCAGGGAAGTCTGGGTTCTGGCCAGACATCTTTCTGGTAATTCCATTTGTAAAATCTTTATTATACTGATCAAGATGAGATCTAGTCATGCACAGTTTGGGAGTAAATCTTTGAGTTATTTACCAATTTAATATGATCTATTTCCTCAGGTTCCCCCTCATCACAATCTTCCCAAAATATCTCATTTCCCTAAAGTGCGTCTTCTAGCTTCTGGGGCCAGAAACATGAGGACTTCATCACTTTTCACTGCTGCTCACTTTCGTGACTGGACCAAGAAGCGAGAGAACAAGAAGACCAAAAAAAAAAAAAAAAAAAAGATAAACTCACCACTGACTTGGTGGTACTTCAAATTCTGATTTTCTTCTCAATCCTTCTGCTACTATTCACAGTGCAGAATCCTCTAATGGCTGCCAGATCCAGCCTGTTTTATACCCATTTTCAGTGGGAGAGACAGGTTATATCATCTTTTCCCCAACCTACCCAAAATTGGTTCCTACAGTGATTTATTTACTTCCCTATTTCTGCATATCACCTACATCCAATCCTGGACCTCCCAGTTTTTGAACGCCTTCTGGTTTTGACTCATTTTCCTAGTTCACCAGCCAAATCCCAATATTCACTCACTGTATTATTCAATCATTTGCACACCTTTTGTGTTTTAGCTTCCTTGCCTAGCCCCATCCTGAGTTCAAAGGGAAGATTCCCTGAGCTTTCTTGAGGGGAAATGCCTGATAACTACTTTCCTGCATTAATTACCTAGAGCATCAGCAACATAATGAAACCCACATTTTATGATTTCCCACAGGCATGTAAGTTTCACAGAAAAGTATTTTCAAGTTGACCTAAACAATGGAAAAAGTACTCCCTGAAGAATTAATTAACTACTAATTTATCCCCACTGGAGTCACTGGTAGGCTACAAAATGAATTTGTTACTTCTTACTGTAAGCCCAGGTGGACAGAGAATTTCTGTATGATAGCTCCTTACTTGTCATGTCCAGGGATGACTAGGGTCCTATGTAGCCCTGGGGAATTCCTGATAATGCTATCCCAATTACCACCAACTGACTCTGAAGCCACTTCTACTCATGGCTCTCAGAGCCCGTTGACACACAACGTAAGAAAAATAAATAAACAAACATCCTCTTCTCTATTACCCTGCCTGCTTCTTTATTCTTTCTATCCCTTCTTCTTACAAACAGTTCAATTCTAATAAGACCCTCACCTGAGGCTCCTATTCCCCACTGCATTGATTTGCTTATGCTCCACTTTGTTCCTGGATGTAAAACAGCTTATTATTTCCTCAGCTTCATTTCTCTCATTGATAATCTTCTTGAAAGACAAACTTATACCCACTGGAAAAGAATTGGAATGATGTGAAAGGAGTGAAATATCTCATTGGGTCTCAAAATGTGGTCCCTACACCAGAAGCAATACACCACTTGGTAACTTGTTATAAATGCATATTAGTGGGCACCACCTACAGTATCAGAAACTCTTGGGAAATGGCCCAGTAGTCTGTGTTTTAACAAACCCTCCAGGTGACACTGATGCATTTCAAAGTTTGGGAAAGATTGCAACTAGGGAGTTAATAATTGCCTAGCAGGGGCATAATGAAAGAGAAGAGTATTTCAGCTTTGGATTACGTGATAAATGATAAGGACCTATTGAACTGGTTTTCCATCATGCTTGGAAGAAGACTTGTTGTTAACAACCTGAATGGCTGCGTAGGGTGGAGGAAAGGAGGTGAAGTATAAATCTTGAGTGAGATGGGCTGACAATACCAGAGGCCTTCATTCCCTCTCCGCCTGCCTGCTCCATCTGATGACCTGGATATTAATCTCTCCAGCTACTGATAACACTTTGGCAATGATCCCCAGTGGCATTTTTCTAATAAAAATTCACTTATTATTCTTCCAGGATTTTTCTCCCTTAGTGGTCCTGGAAGCAGTGGACAAACACATTTTTAATGACTAGGTTTCACAAATATGCTCTCCACATATGACTTCAACAACCAACTGGCACTTCTTATCTGACTTTTTGCAGTATTTAATGTCATATAAATTTGGAATGAACTCAAAAAAATGGCATTGTTGATACATAGTTATTTCTGTATTATAAATAAACTTAAAGTTTAATTATTATGCCTTGTGATGGAAATAGAATTACATGCTGCACTAGAATCTATAAAAGAACAAAATTTGCCGAGTACAAAGCATTTTTCCATATCATAATAATCTTCAAGGGAAATAAGGAAACTTCCTAACTAAATAAAACTTCTATTTCAAGAAAACATGTACTATGTAAAGTATGCTCAACTTCAATATATTTCCAAATTTTACACTTCCAGCGTCAGTGAATGGCAATCCAGTACTTTCACTGACACTTGGTACTGTATGAATTTTGCATTTTAGCCTTTCTGGTTTGTGTGACTTTTATTGTACTGTGGTTTTAATTTATCTTTCCTTGGTATATAAATAACTTGCACATTTTAATATGATATTGGCCATTTGTAGAACCTCTTTTTGTGAAGGAACCCTGCAAATATTTTGCCCAATATTCTTTTGTTCCATTGTCTTTTCCTTACTTATTGGTAGGTTTGTCAGGTTAAAAATAGCTTCTCTCAGACTGTGGCTTGCCTTTTGATTACTTTAATGATGTCTTTCAAGAAACAGAGGTACTTAATATAATTTTTGTGGTAAATTGTTTTGTCTTCCTTAAGTAGTTTTTCTGCCTTCCCTTAAAAACATTGAGATATTCTGGCCTGTTTTCTTTTAGATGATTGTTATGCCATTTACATTTAGATCTATAGCTCACTTTCTGGGTTTCTTTCCTCCCCCCCCCTTTTAACATTATTTTGGTATGATACAAAGTAAGGGTCAAGTTGTATTTTTTTCCATTTGAATAACCACTTAATGCAACATCATTTATATTTATTGAAAGGACTATCATTTCCCTGCTTCATTAGACTGTCATCTCTGTCATGAATCTGATGATGTGTATTTTATTGCTAAGTCAGATAAGTCAAACAGAGAAAGACAAAGAGTGTATGATCTCATTTGTATGTGAAATCTAAAAATATCTAACTCACAGAAACAGAGAATGAGGTGGTGGTTGTCAGGGGCTGAAAGATGGGGGAAGTGAGGGGACATTGGTCAAAGGGTACAAACTATAAATTATGAAATGAGTAAGCTCTGAGCATCGAAGGCACAGCATGGTGACTATAGTTAACAGTACTGCACTGCACACTTGAAAACCGCCATGAGAGTAGAGCTTTAATATGCTCAGCACAACAACAACAAAGGTGTAATCATGTGAAGTGAAGGCTGTGTCAGTTAACCTTACAGTGGTAAACATTTCATAATATATGTGTGTACCAAATCATCACTTTACACCTTAAACTTATACAATTTTATAAATCAATTCTGTCTCAATGAAAGTGGACAAAAAGAGAATTTTGTGGTTCATAACTTTTTTGGGAAATTACATTAACTCTTTTCATACTTTTTGAAAGAGTGCATAACACTTGCATAAGAACTATTGTTCTTCTCTTAAACAAAGCACTCAGCTGTGACACAAGAAAGTGTCACAGCCACTAGGTATCCTGTGACTGAGAAAAGACGGTAAGAAATTAAGAGCATAGAGGACACGGTGTAGTAGAAGCCCGTTAAGTCGCAGACATGAAGACCATGGCTAGAGGGGACATGGGGAAGCGTGTAAGAAGGATCCATACACCCAATGCTGAATGAAATTTCAAGAGCTGCCTAAATCTAGAATCACTCTCCACTTTCAGTGTTCATAGGACCAGGTCTATTGTGACTCCTGATTCAGGATTTTAATGAATGAGATGCTACTTGTGAAATAAACTCCCCTCATTAACCATTTCAAAGGAGTTTGTTTTTGCGGTGGGAAGGAGGTTATCAGGGGCTCTTCCGTACTTGTAAAATATTGACCTTCCAAAACATGACTTTCACATTTCATTCTGGAAAGGTAAAGAGATAAACATACTTAGGAATCTTGTGCGAAAAACGCTACCTAGAACCCATGGTTCTCCCCAACACCTGGAGCACCCACACATCAGAGGCAGGACAAGCACAAGAAACCCTACTAGGAAAGTTATAGAAGTGGAGGATCCAGAACCATACTAAGTAGTTTCCCTGTTGAGCTTTATAACTAGCGATTTCTACCTCTTTCTATTCCACCCACATAATTCAATTCAATTAATCATTCTATAGGTTCATCCCATTCCTTACTCTAACTGGATAACTAAACACTCAAAGCACAGGAATGCTGGAAATGTCCAAGATGAATGAGATCTCAAGGTATAATTTAAAAACACAAAAAATAGTAGGTTTTGGAGAGCAATCAAGGCACTATCAAAAAACAGGCACTAGACAAAGACAATTTGAAATATTTCTTGATGCCAGTTCACCACCCCTTATACTAGATGCAAAGTGTAGTTAGTTCAGCTCATTTCTTTGAGTGTATGCTTTGTAAACCTTTCCATCTAACACATACCAGCCTGTCTCCATCCACCTTCCCACAGGCATGTAGGTGCTGGGACTTGCTTAGGTGTGAGAGGTATTTTTCACCATGAAGCTGCTCTGAATAAAATTAAAACCCCTGCCAATGACACTTTATCTGATTTCTAGAATGAATTCTTTATCTGAGCTCTAGAATGTATAGTCTCAAATTGCTCTCGCTTCCATAATTCATCTCCCACTATTCTTTATTTTTCCTTACTGCCAACTGAGAATATGTCATAATGTCAGAGTTTTGCCTGGATTGAAAGCAGAGTGTATAGATGGACTGATGTTATAAAATGAGTTTGTCTATTTTTAGGAAAGTGTCTATATTATGGGAAGTTCCTGAAAGTTTCTATAATATTTGCTTTGACCTGGTATGATCAATAATGATGAGAGCCGATTCAAGCACAAAAATTTCCAGCACCATATGCCCCAGGGTAGCATGCAAATACACTTTGAGAGCTTAGTCCACTTCTCTGAATTTCAGAGGGAAGCCATAGGCCACGGAAAAATGGGTCACTCCTTCCACAACAACCCAACTGAGAAACCTGGGAAATGCAGCTTTCAATCAGGTGCTGGCTATGGATAAACATCTCCACCCTCAAATTCCCACATCTTCCTCCTGTGCATCTAGAAAGACTCTGTGGATTCACTTCCTAGATTCTTTTTAAAGAAAGAGGGGTTTGCCATGTTAGAGATGTTACAGAAGCCACTTAGCAATTCCTTTCCTTCCCTAATGAGGAAAAAATGTGCTTTCTTTACAAGGAAATTGGGAAGAACAAAAATATTCTTCATATGAAAATATATAATAAGAAGGATCATAATGGTGGAAGCATGAAGAATGATTGGCCAAGAAAGGTGGACTTCCCCAGGATCCTCCCAAAGACTTCAGGAAAGCCATGGTATAATCAAGCTGCTTTTCATTGTAAAATCTGTTCTTATAATACCTATGTTCTGGCCTCAATACATACACCACATGTAGAAAATTGTAGTCTGAAATCAGTAGCAACATTCAGCCTAGATTTTAGAAACCCTTGGGAAATTTTCAAACAATCTCCTTGGAAAATCTTGGCAGAGAAAATGTGGACATCTGGGAGTTAGCATTACCACAGACAATGAGAAGATAAATATAAGGGTAGCACTAGTAAACCTCGTTCTCTACAGTGACCAACCAGCGGCCCCTCAGATACCAGACGTGCCTTAACTTTCTGCCTCTGTGTCTTCAGGATCTAATAAGGTTTGAGGACCTGCCCTCTCTGCTCACTGGCTGTGTCCATCCTGCTGCTGACCAAACAGTCCTGTGGCAAAAATATCAGAGAGACCTCAAACGTGCATGATAGCAGCTTCTCATTGTTGATTCAGGAAAGGAAGGATGCATCTCACACAGAAAGGTGAGGATATGATGGAGAAGTACAGTGCAGGAGAAGGTGTCTTGTGCAGGTGTGCCCAGGACAGTGGAGTGCTGCAGCAGAAGGATTCTGATCCCAGGAGCAGCCAGGGCTTAAATTAGAAGCAGCTGCCTTCTCCCATTTCCTGGTATAGAGGTTGGACAGCAATGTTGCATGTTAGGTGGGCTTTTACCCACCTGCGGGAGCAGAGCCAGACCTTTCATTAGAACCCTAAGTAGTATGAGAGTCCACCTCTAGCCCTGAATTGGAGGCAGTGGAATTTGTTTGTTTTAGTCTGTCTGCTCTATTCTGGGGTTTCAGTGGTCAAGGCTGCCATGTGTCCTTGCTGTCATGTGAAACATCCAGGGCTGTAGAAACAAGGCTTTGACAGCCAGAACACTGACTACATATTGACCCCACTGTGGGGCAACAAGCTACGACAAATGCATTTACTTCTCATCTCCTTTCCCTTCAGCCCACTTCAAGGTCTTGTTTCCTAGGACACAATGCCAGCTAGAGGAGGTACCACTGCCCACCATGGAGTGACTCCTGTGTGTGACTGGCCTCAGGAACCATGGTGACTTAATGAGTTTTCTGGGGTCAATTGGAACAGAAACAGATGCACCTTCAGGTAGTTCCACTCAGAGGGTGAGCAGTTTGCTTTTACAAGCAGCCCTGCAGAGAACCTGGCACATGGTGGTTTAGTAAGAGTGACACATTCAACACTGTCAACCTTTAGCCCAATATTGAGATGCTACAGCCAAACACCGTGGGGAAAGACTTCACTGATTGGGAAGACTGAAGAGTGAAGAATGTTCACTGAGCTTTCATGGGAGAATGAATGTAGGTTCCCAGCATGTGCTTCTGAGTGCATTAATCCTGCGCACTACCATCATTCCCACTCCTTGACAACCCAGCATGAACTCTGGGCGTAGGCGGTAAACCCTGCGTTCACAGTTTATGTCATGTTGTTGAGCAATCAAAAATTTCTCTGGTCTCTTGTCTCTTCTATAAAATGCTTGTGCTAAAGAAGATATTCTCTGAGGCCATGTCAATCTGCAGGTCAGTCACTCATACTTGGATAGAAACAAGGTAAGTAAAGCTAAATTTGCACTAAAGGTTGACAGATCATCAACAATAGATTTGTTTCCATTTAAAATATGTTGTCACTGCATTTAGAAAGAGCAGGTACTCTGGACTTGGACATTCTGGCTAAAGTCCCAGCTACATGACCTAAGCTCTCGGAATCTCTCTAAGCCTCAGATTCTGCTTCTGTAGAAGAAGAAGAAGCGCATTGTTATTGTGAAAAGTAATAGAAATAGTGAATTTCACTGACCAGCATAGAAGAACTATAAGGCCTTCGCAGATGATGATGATGACAGGTTGGCCATAAAATGTGTTACATATTAAAAGCGACACTGAAAGAGAATATTACTAACATAACTGTTATATTTACTACAAATAAATATTATTAAAAACAGTATGTTTTATAACTCAAAACTTTCAACAATTCTGCCTACTGATGATGATCTATTGCAGAATAATATTAATGACCATCACATTACAATTAGACTTTGAGGAACACATAGGAAGCCCTGGCATCATATGCCAGGTGAACTACATGCTGTATCTTACTTATTCTCACAAGAACATGAGCAGACAGATGCTGTCATCTTCATTTCACTGAGAGTAAAAGTGAAGTTCATAAAGGTTATCTATCTTTCCAAAGATGACCCATCCCTCAGGGGTTAGAAGTCAGTGGTGAACTACTATTGAATTCAGATCCTTCTGATTCAAGAATCAACTGGGTAAGTCACTTTGCTATCTGCCTAGTCACTTTCTTGGATAGGAAAATAGCTTAGTCACATGATCTACTAAAACATTTGTGCTACTTTATGTCTTTATTGTAGGTTAAGACCAGCAGTGATGATATTATGGAAAGAGATGCACATGGAAATGGGGAATGAGACCACTGTCCAGGATTTCACCTTGGAGGGGTTTCCTGCCTTCCAGCACCTGGGAAAGATCCTCTTCCTGGTGCACCTGCTGGCATACCTGGCATCTATTACAGGAAATGCTGTCATAATCACCATCACCTGTGCTGACTCCCGGCTCCAGACACCTATGTACTTTTTCCTCAGCATTTTCTCCTTCTTTGAGTGTTGTTTCATAAGTGCTGTTATTCCCAAGTTGCTGGTCATCTTTCTTCTAGGCAGGCAAACTATTTCCTTTTTTGCCTGTTTCATACAAGCCTTTGTGTGTGTATATCTGGGAACAGCAGGTTTCTTCCTCATAGCAGTGATGTCTGTGGATCGGTACATGGCCATTTGCAAGCCTCTGCATTACCCAACCATCATGAACCTCAAGACTTTCTTCCTCTTGGTCACTGCCTGCTTCACTCTGGCCTTCACTCTCATGACTGGTCTGATAGTAAAGGTTTCCCAATTATCCTTCTGTGGCCCCAATGTCATCCCGCACTTCTTCTGTGACATTGGTCCCTTGATTCATCTCTCCTGTTCTAATACCAGGTCTGTTGAAATGTTGGCCTTTGTCCTTGCTTTGTGTATCATTTTGACCTCACTCTTCATAACCATCATTGCATACAGCAACATAGTAGTCACAATTGTGCGACTCCCATCAGCCAGGGAACGACAGAAAGCTTTCTCCACCTGCTCCTCTCACCTCATTGTTCTCTCTCTAATGTATGGCAGCTGTGTTTTTATATATGTGAAACCAAAGCAAACAAACAGGCTGGACTCCAACAAGGAGGCTGCCCTTGTGAACACAGTGGTGACCCCGCTGTTGAACCCTGTCATATACACTCTGCGGAACAAGCAGGTCCACCAGGCTCTGAGGGAGAAAATGTTTAGAATGAAAATATCAAGACAAAAATAAAAACACATGACCTTGGAGTGAAGGCATCAGAGATCCATTTTTCTTCATTCTGGCCACTGTAGTAGTCCACAGAGTTCTACTGTAGCATCTCCGGCAATCACACTTGATTCCTGTAAATCTCTAGAAAAATGGATATCTATTAAATTACAACTAAGGTAAAAACATTGTTGAGCTCACGCCCCTATGTATTACAGCATTATTTATAATAGCCAAGATATGGAAACAATCCAAGTGTTCATCGAAAGGTATATAGATAAAGATGTGATTTTATGTGCATAAGGAAATGTGACTCATCCATTAAAAAGGATGAGATTTTGCCATTGTAACAATGTGCCCCAGGGTATGATGCTAGTGAAAGAAGTCAGGTGGAGAAAGTAAGCACCATGATTTCACTTGTATGTGAAATCTAAAACAGAACAAACATAGAAGCAAACAAAAAGTATTAACAGACCCATAAATATGGAGAACAATTTATGGTTGTCAGAAGGGAGAGGGTAGGAGATGAGCAAATCGTTGAAGGGGAGTGGGTGATACAGTTATGAAAGGAACGATTCAAGGAGATGAAATGTACAGCACAAGGGATATAGTCAATGGTTTTCTAATAGGGTTGTATTGTGACAGATGGGAGCTACTGTTGTGCTGATGATTGTATAAGAAACAAACTCATCAAATCACACACACACATGCAATGGAATCTGTTTTTGCAAGTTCACACTTTACCTTGATATGCATAACAATCTTCTCCATAACCTTTTACATTTTGATGACATTTATTAATTACAAATCTTTTGTTGATTTTTTATTCTTCCCTCTCAAATAAACCATGTGCTTGAAATTTCCTAAGTTTCATGATTTATACACTTTGTATTTCACTTCTCTCTAGACATAAGCGTGGCTCAACAAGTATTAATATTTACTAAAGGGTATTTAGACCATTAAAATATAGAAGGTTGGATATTATACTGTGATTATGAAGGAAACGACAGAAATAGCACCAATGTTTGGGTCCACATTTCCTCCATGTTTAGGCCAAGGAAATAATGAGCAGAATACCCTTCACCTTCGAGTATATATATGGTTTGCAGCAGGTGTGCACTTAAAACCTGTTCTTGGCTCTTAGCTTAGCTACATATGTGTGTATCAGTCCCATACTGGAGAGAAACAGAACTGTCCTCAGGCTTAGAACATTCTCTAAGGATAAGGAATAACCACACAGCCTACAGCTTACCCATGCTCCTGTTGCCTAAATTATTTATTCTATCTCCAGACAGCCTCTCAGAGGCACAATGTATAATTATGGTTGATTCTTTTCTGCAAGCTTGTCTTTATCAGAGAAAGGGAGCATTTATTTCATATTTCTATCATTTCATGTTTACAGAATGTGAGTGATTTGATTATCTATTTCATATTACTAGTGAAAAAAATTAAGCCTTTTTTTTGTTGACTTGTGTTATTAACTATAAGGTTATGTTCTAATTCATAACCTACTTTAAAACCAATGTGTCCATTACCTCAATCCTCAAATTTGTGTCTTATCACAACTACTTTCCAGCTAGAATGTTTCTTTTTTTTATTTCACAAGAAACATCTCTAAAAAGATTAAGACATTTTTTATTTTGTCTCTAGCCCAAACCCTGAGGTTAGATCATCCTAAATACACTTTTGAAACACATTCTCCACAGTGATTAGGTCATACATAGCCTTGATGGTCTTACTACACATTTCAGATTTCATCTTACTGATAATGAAGACATATGAGACATGCCCTAAAAAATCACAGATGATTAGCTGTAGACATTGTATAAAAAGAGTTTGGAAAAGCCAAGATAAGAGTGGAAGAGTGGGTATAGACTGTTACAGGAATGGGAAGAAATAATGATGGCTTAGAGAAGTTGCAGTGGGAGTGGAATACAAACGGACCAGAGTAGACATGTAATCACTTGCACTGGTCAAGCCTGATGGTGCCTTCAACTACCTGGTCAACATACAAAAATACCACAGTGACTTTCTCTAAAGAATATGGGGATGAGGCAGATAATCTCTATGGTGTACCCGAGAATACTCATGTAGAAAGCACCAAAATGTTGTGAAAACATGGAAATCATGTTCTTCCCTGTCCATTGAACAACACAGAGTGTATTGAAGTGGATGAGCTTCAGTGATGAAGGAATAAATTATGGTCAAGCTCTAAACAAAGTGTGCACCCCCCCTAAAGTTTTAGTCAGGATTTGACAAAAATGTTGCTATACTAACTAAATGCACCTTGAGATATGCTAACTAAATATTACCTTGAGATAGACTATGCTTAAAGGGTGAGCATGAAACATAGAAAAATGAAGACCAGAAATGCAAATCTGAGTATCTAAATCCAGGCTGGTTGTTACCAGACTAGATGGGACCCAGTGAGGGACGAACCCTAATGTGGAAATTAAAGCTCTACAATCCTGGGCTGTAAAATGTTTTATTGAGATATATCTTTTAAGCTAATTCTATTTTGAGAATTATAGATTATTGGATACTTCCAATCATAAGTTTTAAACCACTTTGTAAAAGTATGATTGGCATAAAAAAGCTGTAGGTATTTGATATGTCTGGAGATAAATACACATCCTGGAAACCACCATCACTATCATTGCCATTAACCTACTATCACCACCCAGATAGAGGACCCTTGGTGTTGATTTTTTTTGTGCTTACATGAAAGGTAAAAGCAGTTAATTTAAGATCTACCCTGTTAGCAAATTTGTAAGTAGCCAAGAAAATGCTGTTAATCATAGGCCCTGTGTTACCCAGCTCTCCAGAACTTATTTATTATGCATAACTGAAACTTAATCAATACCTCCCTATTTCCCTGTTTCCTGGCCACTTACAACCACCATTCTACTCTCTGCTGCTATATGTTAAATACATTCCGCATTTAAGTGAGTCATGAAGTGTTTGTCTTTCTGTTTCTGGCTTGCTTTACTTAGAATAATGGCCTCCAGACATATCCATGTTGCTTCAAGTAGCAGGATCTTCTTCTTTGTGAAGGCTGAATAATGTTCCATAATGTGTACATTCCACGTTTTTTTTTTATCCATTCTTCTTCACATGGACTTTTAGATTATTTCCACATCTTAGCTATTGTGAAAACTGTTCCATGAACATCAGACTACAGATATCTCCTTGAGTTACATATTTCAGTCTTTTGGATATATACATAGAGGTGGGATTGCTGGATCAAATGGTAATTCTATTTTTAAAATTTTCCGGAAATACTATATTGTCTACCAGAGTGGCTACACCGATTTACATTCTGAATAAGAGTGGACCAGAGTTCCTATTTCCCCACATCCTTGCTAACCTTTCTTATCCTTTGTGGGTTTTTCTGTAACAGTCATCCAAAGCAGTGTGAGGTGATATCTCACTCACTGTGGTTTTATTTGTATTTCCCTCAGTGATGTTCCTATTTTCATTAGTGATGGTGAGCATCTTTTTACGTACCTATTTGGCTATTTATATGTCCTCTTTGGGAAAATATCTTTTCAGTTTCCCTACCCACACTTTTTAATAGTTTGATGTGGTTTGGTTTGGTTTGGTTTGGTCTCTTCATATACTTTGGAGACTTCATAGAAAGGGTGATTTTGGAAGATACAAGAAATTTTCCTTTTCGACAACATAAATGGAGGGCATTTCAAGTTGGTCAACAGCATTTGTGAAGCATGCTTCCATATGTTTACAGTGATGGTGTGATGAAAAAGAAATAGAAAAATATGAACTGAAGGCATAGGTGGAGTCTAAATTCTAAGTGATGTCCAATATTATGTGCAGAGAGAGTTTTTGAGTACTTGAATGGAAATAGACAAACTTTCAGGAACCAAAATATGAAGATATGTCGGTGTTAGTATTAGTGTATCCTGAGGGCAATAGAGTACTCACTCCTGTTAAAATGCTGGACAGGCATGGTCAGATTCACATAAGTTAGATCACTTTGGCTTCCTTGGGTTATGAGTGTCTTTCAGATTAGCCAGAATCTAAAAAAAGAGTGGAATAAACTATTAAATGCACAAAGAGGACAATATCCAATTGCCTATGTGAACAGCTCAATAAATTAAAAATTTTGGTATCTAGGCATGATAGTATAAAATTTACAAACACAAAATATAAAGAAATCTTAACATCTTTGCAGATTAGCCTTCTACTAAAGGCTATAGAAATCCATATGTCAACTTCTTTGGTAACTTTTGATATTGTATGAAGTAGGATGGGGCTTTTAAGCTTGGAATGAATGGTTTTCAATATAGAAGCTTATGACCATTCAGCTATTAGGAAAATGCTAAAATAAATTATAAACAATTAGGGAAACTAAGAGCCATAAAATTTGCTTTTCATACACCATCTCCTAGTTAAATTCTTGATAATTTGTTTACATGAAATAAGCAAATGATCTCCCACTCAAAAAAAAGTAAAAACTGTTCATTTTATTATATGTGAAATAAGATGAGAATTGGGTAAATTAATACAAGTAGAGCCATTTTGAAATTGTTTAGGAGTTAGCAGTACAATCTACATATCTGTAGTTGTGGTCGTGGGGGTGGTGGTGGTAGGGGTGATTATGATGATGATGATGGGCCCAGTGATCTCTGGATCTAAAGCAGAAAAAGAATTCCAGGAATCTTATGGAGAAAACCGAGATCAGATTGAAAAACAAAAAAGAAATAAAGAATAAAACCAAAGCAATGATTACTGGCGGGGGTGGTAATTAGAAATTCCAGGAGTTTAAATCCCAGGTTAAACTGTTTGATTTTCTACAGTGGTGACTTCAAATACCTCTTTGATATTATATATGAAAGTTTTTTAATTGCCAGGCAAAGTATTGCTTATAAAACTATTATTAATTTCTAGTTTCCTTATATTTTGAGTAGAGAATATGAATTCTATAATATCAGATTTAATTATTAGTTTTAAATTATTGATATCATCTTTATTCTTTAATGTAGATCATGGGCACATGCGAAGAAACTTTTTTCTCATTGTAGGATAAGGAGTCCCTTCTATAGAAACAATCCTGTCTATTTTTCTGGATATAGTCTTCCATGTTTTTGTTGAATGTCATTGAAGCAGTCTGATGGATAAAAAGCTGACCTAGAAAATATGGAGCTAACAATGAACAGAGAACCCAATCGAAGACAGGAAGGGTTTGTGGTGACCAGTAGGTGGACATATATCTATTAATCCAAACTTTCCCATCTACCCTGCAGAACAATTTCCCAGCACAAAAACCCCTGGTATTAGTATTTAAGCTTCAGAGAACATATCTCTCAGTAAACCTTGCCAGCCAATGTTTATGTGGGAAATATCAGTATCTGTAACTCCAGAAATCAGTACAACATGAAAAAAAAAAATTACATGCAAGGAAAGGCTCAGATTCAATTACAAAGCCACAAATATTAACAAAGTGATAGGAGTTTTTGGAATTTTGTGGTACTAAGAATGGCCACATAATGCAGGGAAAGCAATGGTTTGCCAAGAATCACATTAGTTTCTTAAAAACCAAGAAGCAAAGTTTTAACTATTTTATGCCCTAACAAGATGGTTATTTATATAGTGACATTTTTAATGTGTTTTAGAATATGGGTTGGGGATTGTGACTGATTTAATACAGATTATCATATTCCCATTTAAAGTAATGGGAAGTAAGATCTGAATTTCTATTTTTACAAACTATATTTGATTCTCATAAATTGTTTTCTGACATTAAGCAGGGGTTGCCTTTATACTCCTAAGATCTGTAAGCATGTATGCTAGATCCATCAAAGATTTACTGTCTCTAAATATTACACTCTAATGAAGATCTTTGACATTTTCTTATACTTCTACTCAGTTGTTGTCCTGTGATTTTAGTTCCATTGAGTACTAAGTGGTCAGGGATAACTGTTTGTGTGACCAGTCAGGGAAGGGAAGGGAGGGGAAGGAAAGAAAAGACTTGGCCCTGGTTAACTTTAAAAATTTACGCACAGTTTTTACTCCCCTTAACATGATATGTTAAGCATTAGTCATTGTTATATAAATGATTATGATTTAAATGCATGCATTATATTTAGTTATATTTCATCAATTATTCAGGTACATGATTTACAGTTATAACTTGACACAGGCCATGGTTAAATTGCCATATCATTAAGATATTCTTTGATGGCATTAATCCAGGGACTCAGGAACACTAGCGTGGCCTGGACAAATTCTCCTGTTATTTAACTTCTTGGGGAATATATGCACAAAGAAGTCCAGCTAAGATTTCTCTTTGCCATGTAGTATTCCATTGTATAGATATACCACATCGTCCTGATCCATTCATCAGGTGATGGACATTTAGGCTCTCTCCATGATTTGGTTATTGTTGAAAGTGCCGCTATGAACATTGGGGTACATGTGCCCCTATGCATCAGCACTCCTGTATCCCTTGGGTAAGTCCCCAGCAGTGCTATTGCTGGGTCATAGGGGAGTTCTATTGATAATTTTTTGAGAACCCCCACGCTGTTTTCCAGAGCGGCTGTACCAGTTTACATGGCCACCAACAGTGTAGGAGGGTGCCAGTTTCTTCACATCCTCGCCAGCATCTATATTCTCTTGATTTATTCATTTTTAGCCACTCTGACTGGCGTGAGGTGGTATCTCAGTGTGGTTTCGATTTGTATTTGCCTGATGATGAGTGACGCTGAACATCGTTTCATGTGTCTGTTGGCCATATAGATTTTTCTAGCTCTTTCTATTCCACACACACAATTCAACTTAATTAATCATTTCATATATAGTAGGAGGTTCATTAAAAAAGAAATATTTCTATTTTCCATACATGGATGAAAAAGAAAACCAAGAAACCCAGATAGGATAAATTACCCTATACCTTCAGCTTCCCCTCGTGGTTCCAAGTTGGAAGCTACTAACTAAAGCACTAAGTGCTACTTAATTAACTAAGTACTACCACGCTATTTGTTACATGGAGAGATGGGTATTGGGTGTGATAGTAACGAACCCTCTAGATCAGAATTAATGTGCTCAGGTCCCTGTTGACATTATTGCCTTACTTTTATGGAAATTCCATAAAGGGACAGGAGTTCTCAAAGTATTATCAGTGTTCCTCCAGCTCCACTTTCAGCCGGGGATTCTGCCTAATGAGTGCTTCTTCCATTCCAATCACCACTTCCCAACTTACCATCCCCCAACCCCTCTCCCACAATATCATAGATGACAGGATTTACATTTCCTCAAGCCTTAACTTAGCCTTCTTCCTTAGGGATATAATACTAGACATTGTAATGTTTCTAGAAACAGACCTTATTAACCAGATACACTATAAACCAAATATTCTTATTATATAAATCCTGAATGTAGCTTAGCCTACCTTTTCAAGAGTGGCTGGGGGACAGAGTGGCAAACATAATCATATTCTGCAGAGGAGAATCCACAGCCTGATATCTGCCTTATCCATGTTTTGATAATCACAAATACAGTTTTAAGAACTATCCCTTTCCTTACTCTAACTAGATAAATAAACACTCAAAGCAAAAGGAATGCTGGAAAATATCCATGATAAATGAAATCTCAAGGTATCATTTAAAAATATGATGTAACATGGGTATTGGACCGCCAGTAAGGCCCAATCCGGAAAAGTGGAACAACTTGAAACATTTTTCTGGTGTCAACTCACCACCCCTTACACTAGATGCAAAGTGTAGTTAGTTCAGCCCATTACATTGAATGCCCCCTTTGTAAACCTTTCCATCAAACCATACGCAAGCCCCTCCTCCTTCCCGCAATCATTTTGGCATTGGGACTTGCTCAAGTGTGAGAGGTACTTTGGCACCATGAAACTGGCTCTGAATAAAATTAAGAACCCATGCAAATGTGTCTTTGAGCATTAAAATGTACAGTCTCACTTTGCTTTAGCTTCTGCAACACTTCTCCCATTATTCTTTACTTTTGCTAACTTCCAACTGAGAAAATAATCATGAGGTCCAAGTTTGGCCTAAATTGAAAGCAGAATGTGTAGATGGACAGATGTTATAAAAATGATTTGTATGTTTGAGGGAAGGTGAGAGCCACATGAATACTTGTGAAAGTTTCTATAACATTTGCCTTAACTTTGTGGGATCAATACTGATGAGAGCAGATTCAGGCACAACAAATTTCCATCTACCATATGCACCAGCGCTGGCTGCAAATACACTTTGGGAGTTTAGCCCATTTCTCTGGATTTCAGTGGGAAGCCAGAGGCCCCAGGAAATGGGTCCCTCCTGCCACAGCAGCCCAGCTAAGATACCAGGAGAAGCAGCAGCCTTCCAAGCCAGTGATGCTGTGGATACAACTTCTCCATCCTCAGGCTCACATCTCTTCCTCACGTGCATCTAGAAAGAATCCGGCAATTCACCCCAAGTTACCATTTAAAAAGAGAGGGACCCGCCAAGTTACAGGTGTTACACACACCATGTAACATTCCCCTTTGTTCCCCTAGGAGGAAAAACTTTGTGATTTCCTTTTTGAAGGAGGTTTTGGAGCACAATGAAAATACTCTTCAGATGAAAATATGAAATGAGAAGAATCATAACATTGGTGGAAGCATGAAGAATGATTGACCAAGAAAGGTGGACTTCCCAGGTGTACTCCCAAAAGCCTCATGAAAGCCAGGGTGTAATCAAGCTCTTACTCGCCATAAAAATCTATTTGTTAACAACTATGCTCTCGCCTCAGTGCATATACCACACATAGAAAATTGGAGGTTGGTCTTTTGCCTCAAATAAGTAGCAACATTCAGCCTGGAATTTTAGAAACCCTTGGGAAATTGTCATATAATTTCCTTGAAAACTCTTGGCAGAGAACAATGCGGACATCTGGGAGTCAGTGTCACCATAGACGATGGGAAAATAAATAAAACAATAGCGCCAGTAACTCTTGTTTTCAACAGTGACCAATTACTGCCCCCAGTACAACAGCCGTGCCTTTACTTTCTGCCTCTGTCTCTTCAGCATCTAATAAGGGCTTAAAGCTTGCACTCCTTGCTCAATGGCTGGGTCCACCCTGCTGCTGATCATACAGTCCTGTGGCAAAACTATCATGAGGCTTCAAACTTGCATGTCAGCAGCGTCTCATTGAAGCAAGAAAACAAGGATGTTTCTCTACATGGGAGGTGAGGATATGCGGAGGAGCACAGTGCAGTAGACAGTGGCTCGGAGCAGGGTGTTCCCATGAATGGAGCACTGCAGCAGAAGGACCCTTGTGTCAGCAGCGATGAGGCACAAATCTCTAACAAGCTGCCTGTTCCCAGCAACTGGTATAGGACGTGGACAGCAATGGTGGGCTTTTACACACTTGGGGAGCAGAGCCAGACCTTTCATCAGACACGCAATAGTGTGAGAGTCCAGCTCCAGCCCTGAATCAGAGGGAGTGAAATGTGCTCGTTTTTGTCTGTCTGCTCCTTTCTGGGGTTTCAGTGGTCAAGGCTGCCATGTAGCCTTGCTGTGGTGTGAAACATCCTGGGCTATGGAAGCAGGGCTTTGACAGCCAGAACACTGGCAACATGGGAAGTGCATTCACCCCACTGTGGGTCAACAGGTTATGATGAATGCATTTCCTTCTTCTCCTCTTTCCCCTCAGCCCAGAGCAAGCTTTTGACTTCTTAGAATACAGTAGCTGCAAGAGGACGAAGACCCACCCACCTGAGGGAACTCCTTTATGTGCCTGGCCTCAAGTGACTTGGTGGACTTACTGGGGTCAACTGGGAGAGAAGCAGATACAGGCTGTGCCACTCAGGGAGGAGCAGTTTGGCTTCATGAAAAGCCCTTTAGGGGACCTGGCACACTGTCAGTTAGTGAGAGTGATACATTCCACACTGTCAATGTTTACCTATTATTGAGATACTAGAGCCAAACACCATCATGAGAGACACCACTGATTGAGAGGACTGAAGAGAGAATGTTCACTGAGCTTCATGGATGAGTGAATGTATGCATGCCTGGTTCCCAGCATATCTTCCTACGTGGGTTAGTTCTGTGCTACTGTCAGTCCGGCCTCCCTCACAGGCCAGCATGAACCAAAGAGGCAGGAGATAAATCCCGGATTTACAGCTTATGGCATGTTGTTGAGCAGCACCCAATGTCTCTGTTCTCCAGTAACTTCTACTGAATTCTTGAACTAACGTAGATGCATTTCTGTATCTCAAAGTTGTACTGAAGAAGAAAACCAAAACGGGAGACATTACAATCCCAGACTTTAGCCTCTACTACAAAGCTGTCATCATCAAGACAGTATGGTATTGGCACAAAACAGACATATAGACCAATGGAATAGAATAGAGAATCCAGAACTGGGCCCACAAATGTACGGCCAATTAATTTTTGACAAAGCAGGAAAGAGTATCCGATGGAAAAAAGACTGCCTCTTTAGCAGGTGGTGCTGGGAGAACTGCAACATGCAGAAGAATTAAACTAGACCACTTTCCTCCACCATACACAAAAATTAACTCAAAATGGCTCAAGGACCTGAATGTGAGATAGGAAACCATCAAAACCCTTGAGGAGAAAGCAGGAAAAAACCTCCTTGGCCTCCACTGCAGCAATTTCCTACTTGACACATCCCCAATGGCAAGGGAAATGAAAGCAAAACTGAACTATTGGGACCTCATCAAGATAAAAAGCTTCTGCAATGCAAAGGAAACAATCAAGAAAACTAATAGGCAACCGACAGAATGGGAAAAGATAGTTGCAAATGACATCAGATGAAGGGCTCGAATCCAAAATATACAAGGAACTCACCAAACTTCACACCCACAAAACAAATAACCCAGTGAAGAAATGGGCAGAAGACATAAACAGACACTTCTCCAAAGAGGACATCCAGATGGTCTACAGACACATAAAACGATGCTCAACATCACTCATCATCAGGGAAACACAAATCAAAACCACACTGAGATACCACCTCACGCCAGTCAGAGTGGCTAAAATGAACAAATCAAGAGATACCACCTCACGCCAGTCAGAGTGGCTAAAATGAACAAATTAAGAGACTATAGATGCTGGCGAGGGTGTGGAGAGACGGGCACCTTCCTACACTGTTGGTGGGAATATAAACTGGTGCAGCCGCTCTGGAAAACAGTGTGGAGGTTCCTCAAAAAACTATCCATAGAACTCCCTTATGACCCAGCAATAGCACTGCTAGGGATTTATCCAAGAGATACAGAGGCGCCCCTGTGTTTTAACACACCCTCCAAGTGACACTGATGCATTTCAAAGTTTGGGAACCATTGTAACTAGGGAGTTAATAATTGCCTTGGCAGGGGCATAATGAGGAATGCGAATGTTTCAGGTGTGCATTACCTGACTAATTGTAAGGACCTATTAAACTGATTTCCCACCATGCTTGAAAGAATATTAAGTGCTAGCTCCCTGAGTTGCTGAGTGGGGTAAAGGATGGGAGGTGAAGTATCAAAATGAGTGAGATGGGTTGACAATGCCAAAAGCTTTCATTCCCTCTCCGCCTGCCTGTGTAAGGACTCAGGTCTGATTCAGGCTTCCCCTGCACTTAATGGCCAAGGTGCCAGCTTCTCCGTATCATTGGCCAATGGAAGGGTGCACATTGCCGAGGGAAGGAGGGACAACTCTTTTGGCACTCAATCAGGAGAAACCAGCTAACACCTTTGACCTTTCTAGAGGCGGGCCTAAAGATGGAGGCTAGTCACGCCCTACGTGAGGGTCTTAGTCACGCCCTACATGAGGGTCCTGGGCCCACTCTGTGATTGGTCAATACTCTAAATGTTGTAATTGGCTCCCACTACTGCCAGTATTGATAGGGGGTAGGGAATGGATCGCTGTGCCTGTGTCATCATTTCCTGTAACATCCCCTTCCTAAAAAAGCCCCTCCACCACCATGTATGGGGCTCTCTCCACGTGGCCAGTGGGTTGGTGGAGTCTGTGAGCCTGAGCTTAAGTCCATAATAAAGCCCTTTGCTTTTGCATGTGTGACTCGGTCTCCCTGGTAGTCTCTGGTTTCTTTTGGGGGTGATATTGGAAACTTGGGCATAACACCTGCTCTATCTGTTGGCCTGGATATTAATCTCTCCAGTACTGATGAAACTTCGGCAATGATCCCAGTGGCATTCTTCTAATAAAAATTCATTCATTATTCTTCCATGATTTTTTTTCTCCATTGGTGGTCTTGAGAGAAGTTGACAAACACATTTTTAATGACTAATCTTCACAAATATGGCATTATCGTGCTTTCCATATATTACTTCAATAACCCACTGACACTTGGCTGACTTTTCACAGTTCTTAACATCACATAAATTTGCATTCAACCAAAAATGAGATTGCTGATGTAATAGTTATTTTAGCATTATAAATAATCTGAAAGCTGAATCATTATGTCATGTGATAGAAACGGAATTATATGCTGCACTAGAATCTATAAAAGAACAAAATTTGCCCTTGTGTACAAAGCATTCCTCCATATGACCATAATCTTCAAGGAAAATAAGGAAACAGTGATTGACTAAACAAACTTCTATTTCAAGAAAAAAATTTTTATTTACTTCAGATAAATTTTGAGCAAGTGGAATATGTCCAGGATAATACAGAAATTGATCCTGGTGGTCTTGCATTGGAAACTCCATCTAAACATCATGAAACTAATGAATATGAAAGCATAAATTGTGTTTTTTTGTTTTTTCTTTTTTTTAATGTTTTTTTTTTTTTTTGAAAAGGTGAGAGTCAGAGCATGAGTCGGGGAGACACAGAATCTGAAGCAGGCTCCAGGCTCTGAGCTGTCAGCACAGAGCCTGACATAGGGCTTGAACTCATCATGATCTAAGCTGAAGCTGGATGCTTAACCAACTAAGCCACCCATTTTAGGGTAAAATGCCAAATGTGAAAGTGTCACCTTTGGGCACAAAAGAGATTCCAGGAGGAAGGAAACATCACCCCTTCATATCCAGGCCATGAGCCTGCAGAAGACGAGCAAGCAACAGTTTTTACCATTTTACCCTAGATGGCTGAAAAGAAAGATTGAATTGAATTGAATCGAATTGAATTGAATGAATTGAAGACAATTGATTTATCCATTGAATTCTTTCCAGAGTTACTTTTCTATTACAAATAAAATTTAGCTTCCAGAAACTCACTCACACCACAGATGCTATGTTCTTCTATTTATCTTTACTTGCACAAATGCCCAATGTTTCTTCACCATAGCTTTATAAGTCTTGAATCTTATCTAGTCTCCAATTTTATTCTAATTCATCAAGATTGTCTTGGCTATCCTTGGCACTCTTAATTCCTATAAAATTTTAGAATTGGTATATTAATTTTCAAAAAATTCCTGGTGTGATTTTTATTACAATTGCACCTATATATTTTGGACAGCTTAGTCCATAATTTTTCTTTTTATATAACATCTTTGTCAAGTGTATCATTAAAACTCTGTTGAGATTTCCTTTGTCGTTCAGCATATGATCAATTTTAGTAAATATTCCACATACACTGGAGAATGTTACTCTATGGTTGCTGGATATAGTGTTCTATGTGTAAGTGTTTAAACATGTGGTTTGAATATTCTATGTTATTACTGATTTTTGTGTTTGTTCCACCATTTACTGGGAGAGATGTTTTTAAAATCTCCATTCATGATTTTTGGATTTAATTTTAGCTTTGCTAGCTATTGCTTCATATGTTTTAAGGCAAATTTAAATTATTATATCTCCTTATTAAATATTTGCTTTTATTATTATAATGTATTTTTGCATGTTTGTATGTATACAAATCTTTACATCTTTACCTCTTGCGGTAGTTTTTGTCTTAAAGTCTATTTTGTCGAATACTTTCACAGCTACCTCACCATCCTTTGTGTGCTATATGTTTAATTCCTATTTCTCTATCCTTTAACTTATATAACCTATGTTCTCACAATCAGGTGTGTCTCTCTTGAGCAGCATATAGCTCAGTCTATTTATTTTTTATTTAATCTGATGGTCTTCTTTTAAATTGGGTATTCAGGGCTGCCTGGGTGGCTCAGTCGGTTAAGCCTCCAGCTTCGGCCTAGGTCAGATCTGACGTTCGTGGGTTCGAGCCCCGCATCAGGCTCTGTGCTGACAGCTAGTTCAGAGCCTGGAGCCTGCTTCAGATTCTGTGTCTCCTTCTCTCTCTGCCCCTCCCCCTCTCATGCTCTGTCTCTCTCTGTATCAAAAATAAATAAAACATTTAAAAAAAATTAAAAAAAATAAATTGGGTATTCAGCCTATTTTCATTAATCTATTACTATAAATTTAAGTTAATACCTACTATCTTACTATTTGTTTCATACTTATCTCTTTTGTGCTCCTTTCCTTTTTAAAAATATTTATGCACTTTTGGGGCGCCTGGGTGGCTCAGTCAGTTGAGCATCTGGCTTCAGTTCAGGTCATTTTCTCACTTCGGTGGATTTAAGCCCCACATGGGGCTTTGTGCAGACAGCTCAGAGCCTAGAGCCTACTTTGGATTCTGTGTCTCCCTCTCTCTTTGCCCCTCCCCTGCTCATGCTCTGTCTCTATCAAAAATAAAAAGTTAAAAAGAAGTATTTATGCAATTTCAAATAGAATTTTTATTCATTCATTCATAAAGTACATATTTTGAAGTTCCAAAACATAGCTATAGTTTTTTTTTTATATTTTTATCAGTGGAAGCATACATTATGGGTCTTTTGTGGTGGCTTTTTCATTCAACACTATGTTTGTGATTTTTACCAATGTTACTTCCTGAAAGTGTGTTTTGCTCAGTATTTCTGCTTGAATATACTACAATTTCCTTTTTTCATCCTTTTCTTTAAGGCATTTATGTCACTACAAGTTTGGAGCTTTTACAATTAGTTCTACAAATACATTTCTGAGATATATATACATATATATTTATGTATATGTATAACATTTTATCTAAAATTTGCTGCCTAATATATATATATATATATATGAGTATATATATATATATATATATATACTCATTTTTACAAAACTGCTGGACCATAGGGAAAATATGTAAAATGTGCTCAACTTCAGTAGATTTCAAATTTACACTTCCAGCAATGGGGTTCTAGTATTCCCATTGACACTTGGCACTGTCTGAATTTTGCATTTTAGCCGTTCTGGTTTCTGTGAAATATTATTGTGTTGTGGTTTTAATTTATATTTCCATGGTATATAAATAACCAAACATTTTAATATAATGTCAGCCTTTTGTGTAATCTCTTTTTGTGAAGAAATTTTTGCTCAGTTTTCTTTTATTTCACTGTCATTTCCTTACTGTTTTGTACATTTATCAGATTAAAAATAGCTTCACCCAGACTGTGGCTTGCCTTTTCAATGTCCTAATGCTCTCTTCCAATAAATAGAGGTACTTAATATTGCTGGTAAAAACCCACAATGGCAAACTAGTCTTGGTCAAGTAGTTTTATACCTCCTCCAAAGATAACATATTTGGCCATATTTTCTTTTCCATGATTGTTATACCATTTACATATAGATCTGCAACCCATCTTTCAGATTTCTTTACTTTTCTTCTCCTCTTTGAACTTTTATTTTTGGTATGATATAAAGTAAGGGTCAAGTTATATTTTCTCCATTTGAATACCTACTTGATGCAACACCATTTACATTCATTGAAAAGACTATCACTGCCCTATTTCATCAGACTGTTATCTTTGTCATGGATCTGGTGATGTATATTTTATTAATAACTCAATAAGTTAGAGTAAGACAAACACTGTATGATCTCATTTGTAGATTAAATCTAAAAATACCTAATTCATAGAAACAGGTAGTGAAATGGTGGTTATCAGGGGCTGAGGGGTGGGGGAAATGGGGAGACGTTGGCCAAAGGGTACAAACTTTAAATTATGAAATGAGTAAGTTCTGAGCATCTAAGTTATTGCATGGTGACTATAGTTAACAATACTGCATTGCACACTTGAAAATTGACATGAGAGTAGAGATTTAATATGCTTAGCGTAACAACAACAACGTGGTAATCATATAAAGTGAAGGATGTGTCAGTTAACCTTACTGTGGTAAACACTTCATAATATATGTGTGTACCAAATCATCACTTGTACACCTTCAGCTTACACAATGCGTATGTCAATTATATCACAACAAAGGTGTAAATAAACTGAATATTGAGCTTCAGAAAGTTTTTTAGAAATTACATTAAATCTTTTCATAACTTTTGAAAAAGTGCATAAGATTTGCATCATTCCTCCTTTAAATGGTACTGAGATGTACCATAAGAAATCCTGTGTCACTGAAAAATAGGATAGAACTTAAGAGTATAGAAGGCACCATGTAGTGGAAGCCCATAAAGTTGCAGACATGAATATTGTGGTTAGAGGGTCAATGGGAGAGCAGTGGAAAGAGGATCCATACACCCAGATGCTGAAGTTCCTAGAACTGCCTGAATCCTAGAATCACTCTTCACCTTCAGTGTCCATAGGACCAGGCCTATTGTGACTCCTGTTTCAAGACTTTAGTGAATGAGATGCCACTCATGAAATAAAACCCCCTCAATAACCATGATTGATAGGATTTCCATTCTTTCAAAACAGAGTCAAACTAAGATGGGCATGAGGAGAAAGCAGAGCGGACCCCACCCAGCTGGATGTATCTTCCCCCAGGAGTAGACTTGATGTACCAAGAAGAGGCACACTGCCAGCAGAAGCCAGCCCTCTGAGGATGCAGCACATGCTCACGCTGGCAGTATGCCGCTCAAATCAATCTGAGCATTGGCTTCCCCACGATGCCAGCACTGGCCACTGTCCCTCCCTGCTTTGTGAGTGGTCTCACCTCCCAACGAAGAAAAAAGATGCTAATAGATACCTCCACCCAAGGTTGAGCAGTCCAGTCACATTAGGAGGCTGAAGAATTCCAATTTATCTCCTCTGCTTCTTGAGAATTCTTCTTAGGAGCTCTGTCTCCAAGCAGTGTTACATACTGAAAAACAGAATTTGATTGTGTTGTCAGTCATGGGAACATTATCTATATAAAGGTTCTGATCACCCTGAGATCCCCAGAATCAAATGTGTGGAAAGAGAACAGCCTAGTTTACTGAATTTTAGGAATCTTGGACACTGACTTTATGATACCAGCCAATATAATACTAATCGGTCAGATGATATCTCAAGCTCAGCCCAAAGGATCCCATTTCTTAAAAGGGGATTATATAAATTAATTTTACCTCCATTGCACGTCATTCATCTTCTCCTCTAAGTAGTTCCCCTCCATTAACAGTAAAACTATTTCACGTAATAAGCTCTAAGGGTGTTACTGGAAAAGGTGTGAACTTAAAATGTGAACATTGCCCCCTTCAAAGGATTTTGGTTTGGAGGAGGTAGTTACTGAGTTATCCACAGTCTGTGTAAAATACTGACTGGTCAATTTCCATATAACATGGAGATTGAGCCAATCTCTGGAGTCCACTTGAAAATACTCATGGAGACAGCAAGAAGTTGCTGTGGGAACAAGGAAATAGTTCAGAGCTGAGCTACTGAAGAGTATATTGAAATGGCTGAGGGTTAGCAGTGCAGGAATAAGTGGGGGAATTGTGGTCAAATTACTGAAAAGAATGTGAGCCTCCCCAAGGGTTTAGTCAGGATTTGATAATAATTTGTTATACTTAAATTAACCAAATACACTTTATACTACCTTGAGATAGACTATGCTTAAAGGGTGAGCTTGACAAATAGAAAAATGAAATGCAAAACTGAGTCTATAAGTCCAGGATGGTTGTTACCAGCTATAGATGGTACCCATTAAAGGACAAACCCTAATGAGCAGATTAATGCTCTAGACTCTGGTGTTATAACACATTTTACTCAGAAAATCCCCTAACCTAGTTCTATGTTGAAGATATTTCCACTCACAATTTTTAAAACACTTCATTGAAGTATGACTGACATACAAAAAGCTGTAGGTATTTGGTGTATACAATTTCATGTGTCTGGAGATAAGTATACACCATTGAAACCATCATCACTGTCAATGCCATTAACCTATCTATCATCTCTGAGTATTTCTTTCTGGACCCTTTGTTGTTGATATTTTGTCCTTACATGGAAGTTAAAGCTATTTAATTTAATATCTACCTTCCTAGCAAATGTTAAGGTAGGCAAGAAAGTATTGTTAATCATAGGCCCTATGTTATACAGATGTCTAGAACTTATTTTTTATGTATCACTGAAACGTGATCAATGCCTCCCTGTTTCCCCCTCTTCCCCTCCTGACAACCACCATTCTACTCTCTGCTTTTATGTATTTAATTAGATGCCACATATAAGTGATCAGTATTTTTCTGTGTTTGGCTTATTTCACTTAGGATAATATCCTCCAGGCAAGTTGTTTCAAGTGGCAGGATCTTCTTTGTAAAGGCTGAATGATATCCCATAATGTGTATGTGCCACATTTCCCTTCATTCTTCTTTACCTGGACTTTTAAACGATTTCCACATCTTAGCTACTGTGAAAACTGCTGCAGTGAACATGGGAGTACACAGATCTCTTTGAGATCCACATTTCAATTCCTTTGGATATATACACAGAGGTGAGATCGCTGGATCAAATGGTAATTCTATTTTGAAAATTATCAGAAAAAATATATGGAAACAAATGAAAACAAAAATACAAGAATCCAAACTCTCTGGGATGCAGCAAAGGCACTCCTAAGAGGAAAGTTTATTGCAATTTAGGCCTATTTCAACAAACTAGAAAAAGTGCAAATTCAAAATCTAACAGAGCACCTAAGGAAACTAGAAAGGGAGCAGCGAGAGCACATCAAACAACAACATGACTACAATAAGCTTCAGATTGAAAGTAAGGAGATTGAGAAATACCTATCATGTGACTGGAGGTCAAAAGAAAGTCAGAGTAGTCATACTTATATCGGACAAACTGGACTTTAAAGTAAAAGCAGTAACAAAAGATAAAGAAGGGCATTATATAATAATTACAAGGTCTCTACATCAGGAAGAGCTAACAATTATAAACATCTATGCACTGAAATCAGAAGCACCTAAATACAAACAACTAATCAGAAACAGAAACAATCTTATTGATAAGAATGTGCTAATTGCAAGGGACTTTAATACTCCACCTACAACAATGGATAGGTCAACCAGACAGAAAATCACTAAAGAAACAATGGACCTGAATGGTACACTCGAACAGATGAAATTAATATATATATTTAGAACTCTGCATCCTGAAGCTAAGGATATACCTTCTTCTCAAGTGCACCTGGCACATTCTCCGGGATAGATCACATAATGGGTCATAAAACAGCCCTCCATAAATACAAATGAATTGAGATCATACCATGCACACCTTAAGATCACAATGCTATGGAACTTGAAATCAACCAGAAGAAAAAGTCTGGAAAACCTCCAAAAACAATTGAACAAATCAATGAAACCAAGAGTTGGTTTTTTGAAAAAATAAACAAAATTGATAAACCTCTAGCCAGGCTCCTCAGAAATAAAAGAGAGAACACCCAAATAAACAAAATCATGAATGAAAATAATTTATTAAAACTGATCCCTCAGAAATACAAGCAATCACCAGAGATTACTATGAAAAATTATATGCCAACAAACTGGACAATCTAGAAGAAATGGAAAAATTCCTAAACACACATGCACTACCAAAATTCAAAAGAGAAGAGATAGAAAATCTGAACACCCATAACCAGTGAAGAATTTGAATCAGTTATCAAAAACCTCCCAATGAATAAATGCCCAGGGCCGGATGTATTCCCAGAGGAATTCTACCAGACATTTAAAGCAGAGTTATCACCCACCCTTAATGAATACAGATGCAAAAATACTCAACAAGATACCAGCAAATCGAATTCAACAGCACATAAAAAGAATTATCCATAGTGCTGGAAGTCCTAGCATCAGCAATCAGACAACAAAAGGAAATAAAAGGCGTCAGAATCGGCAAAGTAGTCAACTTTCACTTTTCACAGATGACATGATACTCTACATGGAAAACCTGATCGACTCCACCAGAAGCCTGCTAGAACTGATCCAAGAATTCAGTAAAGTCGCAGGGTACAAAATTAATGTACAGAAATCATTTGCATTTTTATATACCAAAAATGAAGCAACATAAATAGAAATCAAGAAACTGATCCCATTCGCAATTGCACAAAAAACCATAAAATACCTAGGAATAAACCTAACAAAGCAGAAAAGCAACATGCAGAAGAATGAAACTAGACCACTTTCTTACACCATACACAAAAACAAACTCAAAATGAATGAAGGACCTGAATGTGAGACAGGAAACCATCAAAACCCTAGAGGAGAAAGCAGGAAACAGCCTCTTTGACCTCAATCGCAGCAATTTCCTACTCGACCCATCCCCAAAGGCAAGGGAATCAAGAACAAAAATGAACTATTGGGACCTCATCAAGATAAAATCTTCTGCACTGCAAAGAAAACAATCAAAAAACTAATAGGCAACCAACAGAATGGGAAAAGATAATGGCAAATGGCATATCGGATAAAAGGCTAGTATCCAAAATATACAAGGAACTCACCAAACTCCACCCCGAAAAATGAATAATCCAGTGAAGAAATGGACAGAAGACATGAATAGACACTTCTCCAAAGAGGACATCCAGATGGCGAACAGACACATGAAATGATGCTTGGCATCACTCAGCATCAGGGAAACACAAATCAAAACCACACTGAGATACCACCTCACACTGGTCAGAGTGGCTAAAATGAACAAATCAAGAGACTATCGATGCTGGCGAGGATGTGGAGAAACGGGCATCCTCCTACACTGTTGGTGGGAATGCAAACTGGTACAGCTGCTCTGGAAAACAGTGTGGAGGCTCCTCAAAAAGCTATCAGTAGAACTCCCCTATGACCCAGCAATAGCACTGCTGGGGATCTACCAAAGGGATACCAAAGGCATATGTACCCTAATGTTCATAGCAGCATTTTCAACAATAGCAAAATCATGGAAAGAGCTTAAATGTACATCAATTGATAAATGGATAATGAAGATGTGGTACACACACACACACACACACACACACACTGGAATACTACATGGCAATGTGAAAGAATGAAATCTGGCCATTTATAGCCAAGTGGATAGACCTCGAGGGAATCATGCTAAGCGAAATAAGTCAGGCAGAGAAGGACAGATACCATATGTTTTCACTCATAGGTCTAACAGTAGAGACCTAACAAGAGATCATGGGAAGGGGAAGGGAGAGGAAAAGGTTAGGGAGAGGACGGAGGCAAATCATGAGAGACTCCTGAATACTGAAAACAAACTGAGGGCTGAAGAGGGTGGGGGGAAGGGAAAGGGGGTGATGGTCATGGAAAGGGACACTTGTGGGGAAGAACACTGGGTATTATATGGAAACCAACTTGGTAATAAACTATTTAATAAAAAAACAATAATAACAAGAACAAAATTCAAGGAGTTTGTGACCGTTATACCAGCCCTTCAAGAAATTTTAAGAGACTCTTTCAGTGGAGAAAAAAAAAAAGCAAAACAAAACAAGTATCAAAAGCAGCAAAGACTAGAAAGAACCAGAGAACATCAACAGAAACACCACCTCTATAGGCAACACAATGGCACTAAAATTCATATCTTTCAATAATTACTCTAAATGTAAATCGACTAAATGCCCCAATCAAAAGACATAGGGTATCAGAATTGATTAAAAAAAAAAAAACCAAGATCCATCTATATGCTGCCTAAAAGAGACTCATTTTATTTATTTTTAAAATAGTTTATTGTCAAATTGATTTCCATACAACACCCAGTGCTCTTCTTCACAAGTGCCCTCCTCCATCACCACCACCTCTTATCGCCCCTCCCTCTTTCCCTTCAACCCTCAGTTCATTTTCAGCACTCAATAGTCTCTCCAGTTTTGCATCCCTCTCTCTCTCCAACTCTCTTTCCCTCTTCCCCTCCCCCTGGTCCTCCAGTAGGTTTCTCCTGTTTTCCTGTTAGACCTATGAGTGCAAACATATGGTTTCTGTCCTTCTCTGCCTGACTTATTTCGCTTAGCATGATTCCCTCGAGGTCCATCCACTTTCCTACAAATGGCCATATTTCATTCTTTCTCATTGCCATGTAGTACTCCATTGTGTATATATACCACATCATCTTGATACACTCATCAGGTGATGGACATTTAGGCTTTTTCCATGTTTGGGCTATTGTTGACATTGCTGCTATGAACATTGGAGTACATGTGCTCCTATGCATCAGCATTTCTGTATCCCCTGGGTAAATCCCTAACAGTGCTACTGCTGGGTCATAAGGGAGTTCTATCGATAGTTTTTAGAGAAACCTCCACACTTTTCAAGAGCGGCTGCACCAGTTTACATTGCCACCAACAGTGTAAGAGGGTGCCCATCTCTCCACACCCTCGCCAACATCTATAGTCTCTTGATTTGTTCATTTTAGCCACTCTGACTGGCGTGAGGTGGTATCTCAGTGTGGTTTTGATTTGTATTTCCCTGATGATGAGTGATGTTGAGCATCGTTTTATGTGCCTGTAGGCCATCTGGATGTCCTCTTTGGAGAAGTGTCTGTTCATGTCTTCTGCCCATTTCTTCACTGGGTTATTTGTTTTTTGGGTGTGGAGTTTGTTGAGTTCCTTGTATATTTTGGATACTAGCCCTTTATCTGATATGTCATTTGCAACTATCTTTTCCCATTCTGTCAGTTGCCCATTAGTTTTCTTGATTGTTTCCTTTGC
>NC_043701.1:148658233-148659646 GCF_006229205.1 Suricata suricatta | reverse complement strand
TGTCAGCTCACCACCCCTTTTGCTAGATACAAAATGTAATTAGTTCAGCTTATTTCTTTGAGTGTCCTCTTTGTAAACCTTTCCATCAAACTACGTGGAGACCCTCTCCTCCCACCTTCCCACTGTCACGTTGGCACGTTGGTGCTCCTCATGTGTAACAGGTATTTCAGCACCGTGAATCTGACTCTGAATAAAATTAATACCCCATGCAAAAGATCCTTTATCTGAGCATTAAAATGTATAGTCTCACTCTGCTCCAGCTTCTATACCTCATCTCCCATATTCTTTATTTTCCCTAACTTCCCACTGAGAATATGACCATGGAGTCCAGGTATGGCCTGGAATGAAAGCAAACTGGGTTGATGGAGAGATGTGATAAAAATGATTTTGTCTAATAGTGGGAAGGTGAGACCCACATGAAAATCATGAAAGTTTCTATAATATTTGCCTTGACCTTTTAAGTTCAATACTGATAAGGGCAGATTCAAGCAGAACAAATTTCCAAACAGCTACCATATGCCCCAGGGTTGCCTGAAAATACACTTGGGAGTTTAGTCCACTTCTCTGGTTTCAATGTGAAGCCAAGGCCATGAAAAATGGGTCACTCCTGCTATTGCAGCCCAGCTGAGGTACCCAGGAAAAGAAGTAGTTTTCCAAACCAGTGGTTGCTATGGATACTGCTTCTCCACACTAAAGCTCACATCTCTTCCTCAATTCCATCTAGGAAGAATCTGAGGATCCACTTCCCAGATACTTTTAAAGAGAGAGCGCCCTGCCAGGTTAGAGATTTTACAGAAACCACCAGGCATTTCCTTTTCTCCCCTGAAGAGGAAAAATTACGTGCTTTTCAAGAAGAGTATTGAACAAAATGAAACTATCCTTTAGGTAAGAATATGCAATGAAGAGAATCATAATGTTAATAGAAGCATGCAGAATGATTAACCAAGAAAGATGGACTTCCCCAGTATCTTCCCAAAACCCGGATGAAAGCCAGGATGTAATCAAGCTCTTAGTCATCATAAAATTGTTCTTTTAACAGCTATGCTCTGGCAAACAACACATGTAGAAAATTGTAGTCTGGACTTTTACCTCAAATTAGTAGCAACATTCAGTTTGGGATTTTAGAAACCCTTGGGAAATTGTCATATAATTTCCTTGAAAACTCTTGGCAGAGAACAGTGTGGACATTTGGGAGTCCGTGTCACCATAGATAGTGGGAAGATAAATATAAGGGTTGCCCCAGTAACTTGTTCTCAACAGTGACCAATTAGCTGCCCCCAGGACACCAGCCGTGTCTTTACTTTCTGCCCCTGTGTCTTCATTATCTAGTAAAATTAGGGGGCTGCACTCTCTGCTCACTGGCTCAGTCCATCCTGTTTGGTGACCAAACAGTCTTGTATGAAAAATATCAGA
>NC_043701.1:148656144-148658133 GCF_006229205.1 Suricata suricatta | reverse complement strand
TTGCCCCAGTAACTTGTTCTCAACAGTGACCAATTAGCTGCCCCCAGGACACCAGCCGTGTCTTTACTTTCTGCCCCTGTGTCTTCATTATCTAGTAAAATTAGGGGGCTGCACTCTCTGCTCACTGGCTCAGTCCATCCTGTTTGGTGACCAAACAGTCTTGTATGAAAAATATCAGAGATCCTCAGATTTACGTGTCAGCGGATTCTCATTGTTGATTCAGTGAAACAAGGATGCTTCTCTGTATGGAAAGGTGAAGATATGATGGCGGAGCACAGTGGAGGACAAGGTATCTTGGAGCAGCTGTCCCAGTGACAGTGGGCCACTGCAGCAGAAGGCACTTATCTCAGCAGTACCCAGGGAGACTTGCTTCAAGAAGCAAGTAAAGGAGGTAGACCACAATGTTACATGTTAGGTGGGTTTTTACCCATTTGAGGGAAGAATCCTAAGTCTGAGATTCCAGCTCTAGCCCAGAATTGGCAGTAGCGAAATGTGGCACAGTCTGAAGGAGCTTCTTTCTAGGGTTTCAGTGGTCAAGGCTGCCATGTAGCCTTGCAGGGGCAAGAAACATTTTGGGCTGTAGAAAGAGGGCAACATGGGATGCATGTTCACCCTACTGTGGTGAATAATAGGCTATGGGATAGGGATAATAGGCTATGATAAATGCATTTACTTCTCTCCTTTCCTCTCAGCCCATAGCAAGCTCTTGATTTCTTGGAAGACAATAGCTGCAAGAGGAGGAAGTTCTGCCTTCTGTGAGGTGACTCCTATGTGTGACTGGCCACAGGGACCGTGGTGATTTGTGGACTTCCTGGGGACAACTGGAACAGAAGCAGAAGCTCCTTCAGGCTGTGCCACTCGGGGGTGAGCAGTTTGGTTTCACAAGCAGCACTTCAGGGGATCTGGCTCACAGTGGGTTAGTGAGAGTGACACATTCCACACTCCCAGTGTTTAGCCTGTTACTGAGTGACTGGAGCCAAACACCATTGTGAGAGAAGTCACTGACTGAGGGAACTGAAGAGAGAGGAATGTTCACTGAGCTTCTTGGAAGAGTCAGTGTATGAGTGCCAGGTTCCCAGCATATCATCTTAAGTAGGTTAATCCTGTGACCTACTGTGAGCCCCACCATCCTCACAGGCTAGCATGATCCCAAGGGGAGGTTGGCAAATTCTGGATTTATAGTTTATGTCCTGCTGAGTAGCACCTAATGTCTCTGGTCTCCAGTGTCTTCTATAAAATGCTCGAGCTAAAGTAGATGCTCTCTAAGCACCGTGTCATTCCACAAGCCAGTAACTTATCAGTGATTATAATTAAGGGCAGAAACAACTAAGATATAAAGCTAATCATCCACTTAAGATTGAAAAATCATCAACAATAGATGTATTCCCATTTTAAAATATTTTGTCACTACATTTGGAAATAGTAGGTACTCTGTTTTTGAGTATTCTGGGCAAAGTCCCAGCTATGTTACCTAAGTTCTCTGGAACTCTCTAAGTCTCAGTTTCTGCTTCTGTAAAATAAGGGCTTCGTGGTTATGGTGAAGAATAATAGAAATACTGAGTTTCAGTGACCAGCACAGAGCAGGCATATACTCTCAACAGATGATGATGACAACTTGGCCCACGGAATGTGTTGCATTATTAAAAGGGATATTCAAAGAGAATATTACTAATATTATGGACATGTTTACTTATAAACTGATAATATCATTAAAAACAATAAAACATATTACTACATAAATGTCAATAATCCTGCCTACTGATGATGCTCTTTTAAAGCATTATATTAATGATCATAGCATTACAGTTAGACTTGGAGGAACAATAGGAAACATCAACACCATATGTCAAGTGAGTTACATACTTTATCTTACTTATCATAAGAACATGAACAGGAAGATCCTATCATCTTCATTTTACTGAAGGTGAAAGTGAAGATCACAAGGTTAGCTAACTTTGCAAAGATGACCCACCTCAGGGATTAGAACAC
>NC_043701.1:148648730-148656044 GCF_006229205.1 Suricata suricatta | reverse complement strand
CCCCCCCCAAAATTGCACCAACATTCTTCTCAAAGCTAGAACAAACTATCCTCAAATTCGTATGGAACCACAAAAGACCCTGAATAGCCAAAGTCATATTGAAGTAGAAAACCAAGAGACTCATTTTAGACCTGAGAACACCTGTAGATTGAAAGTGAGGGGATAGAAACCATCTGTCATGCTAATGAAGGTCAAAAGAAAGCCATAGTAGCCATACTTATATCAGACAAACTAGGCTTTAAAACGGGTTTGTAACAAGAGATGAAGAAGGACATTATATCATAATTAGGGGTCTATCCATCATGGAAAACAAACAATTAAAAATGTTTATGCCCCCAATGTGGAAGAATGCAAATACATAAATCAATCACAAACATAAACAAATGTACTGATGATAATAATATAATTGTAGGGAATTGTAACACTCTACTTACAGTGAGTTAACATAGGTGGCTCTGTTGGTTAAGCATCCAACTTCAGCACAGTTCATAATCTCACAGCTTGTGAGTTTGAGCCCTGTGTCAGGCAGTGTGCTGACAATTCAGAGCCTGGGGTTTGCCTCAGATTCTATTTCTGTCTCTCTCTCTCTCTCTCTCTGCCCCTTCCCTGCTCATGCACTGTCTCTTTCTCTCTCTCAGATATAAATAAACATTAAAAAATTTAAAAACTACTCCACATACAACAACGGACAGATCATCTAGGAGGAAAATCAATAAGGGAACAATGGCTCTGAATGACACATTACATCAGATGGACATAGCAATATATTCAGAACTTTTCATTCAAACAGCAGAATATACATTTTTCACGAGTGCACATGGAACATTCTCCAAAATAGATCACATATGGCTCACAAAACAGCCCTCAACAAGTACAAAAAGATTGAGAACATACATGCATATTTTAATATCACAATGCTATTAAACTTGAAATCAGCCACAAGAAAAAATTTGGAAAGCCACCAACATGGAGGTTAAAGGCCATCATACTAAAGAATGAATGTATAAACCAGGAAATTAGTGAAGAAATTAAAAATATTTATGGAGGCCAATGAAAATGAAAACATAACAGTCCAAACACTTTGGGATGCAGCAAAGGTAGTCCTAAGAGGAAAATTCATTACAATTAAAGCCAATCTCAAGAAGCAAGGAGGTTCCAAATACAGAACCTAACCTCACACCTACAGGAGCTAGAAAAGCAGCAGTAAATAAAGCCCAATAGTAGCAGAAGTAGGGAAATAATAAAGATTAGTATAGAATCGGAGGAAAAAAACCCACAGATCAATGAATCTAAGAGCTGGTTTTTGAAAGATTAGTAAAATTGATAAAGTCCTAGCCAGACTTCTCAAAAAGAAAAGAGAGAGGACCCAAATAGATAATATCATGAATGAAATAGGAGAGATCACAACCAACACCACAGAAATTTAAACAATTATTAGAGAAAATGATGAAAAATTATATGCCAACAAACTGAACAACCTGGAAGAGATGGACAGATTCCTAGACACCCACACACTACAAAAACTCAAATGGGAAGAAATAGAAAATTTGAAAAGACACATAACCAGTGAAGAAATGGAATTGGTTATGAAAAAATCTCCAAACAAATAACTGTCCTGGGCTACATGGCTTCCCAGGGGAAGTCTACCAGATATTTAAAGCAGAGTTAATACATATTCTTCTCAAACTATTCCAAAAAATAGAAATGGAAAGAAAGCTCCCAGACTTATTCCATGAAACCAGCATTACCTTGATTCCCAAACCAGATAAAGACCCCACTAAAAAGGAGAATTATAGGCCAATATCCCCGATGAATATGGATGCAAAAATTCTCAACAAGATACTAGCAAATTGAATTCAACAGTACATTAGAATAATTATTCACTATGATCAAGTGGGATTCATTCCTGGGCTGCAGGAATGACTAAATATTTGCAAATCAAACAATGTGATACATCACATTAATAGAAGAAATGATAAGAACAATATGATCCTGTCAATAGATGCAGAAAAAGAATTTGAAAAAATACAGCATTATTTCTTAATAAAAACTCTCAAGAAAGTCTGGATAGAAGGAACGTAACTTTACATCATAAAAGCCATATATGAAAGGCCCACAGCTAATATCATCCTCAATGGGGAAAACCTGAGAGCTTTCCTCCTGATATCAGGAACATCACAGGGATGTCCACTCTCACCACTGTTGTTTCACATGGTAATGGAAGCTCCAGCCTCAGCAATCAGACAATCAGGTTTTCTACATGGAAAACCTGAAATATTCAATCAAAAACTGCTAGAGCTGATACATGCAATGCAATAAAACAGTAAGATACCTAGGAATAAACCTAAGCAAAGAAGTTAAAGACCTCTATTCTGAAAACTATAAAACACTGATTTAAAAAAAAATTGAAGAGGACACAAAGAGCTGGAAAGATATTCCATGCTCATGAATTGGAAGAAAAACATTGTTAAAATGTCCATACTACCTAAAGGAATCTACACATTTAATTCCATCTCTATCAAAATCCACTGGTATTTTTCACAAAAGTAGAACAATCCTAAAATTTTTATGGGACCACAAAATACCCCAAATAGCCAAAGCAACCTTGAAAAAGAAAAGCAAAGCTGGAGGCATCACAATTCCAGACCTCAAGGTATATTACAGAGCTGTAGTGATCAAAACAGTACAGTAATGGAACAAAAATAGACATAGATCTATGGAATAGAATCTAAAACCCAGCAATGAACCACATTCCATCTTTAGATGAAATAGAATCTAAAACCCAGCAATGACCACTTTCTCACACCATACACAAAAATAAATTTTTGGATGAAAGACCTACATTTGAGACAGGAAACCATCAAAATCCTATAGAATAAAACCTCTTTGACCTCAGATACAGCAACTTCTTACTTGACATGCCTCCAAAGGCAAAGGAAATAAAAGCAAAAATGAATTATTGGGATCTCCTAAAGATAAAAAGCTTCTGCACAGTGAAGAAAACAATCGACAACACCCAAAATGAAACTGACAGACTGAGAGAAGATACTTGCAAATGATATATCAGATAAAGGGTTAGTATAAAAAAATCTATAAAGAACTTAACCAAAATCAGCACTCAAAAAACAAATAACCTAGTTAAGAAATGGGCAAAAGACATGAATAGATACTTAAAAAAAAAAAAGACATTCAGATGACTAACAAACACATGAAAAGATGCTCAACATCATTCATCATCAGGGAAATGTAAGTCAAAACCATAATGAGATACCACCTCACACCTTCAAAATGTCTAAATTAACGACTCAGGAAACAATAGATGTTGGCAAGGATGTGGAAAAAGGGAAATCCTCTTGCACTATTGGTGGAAATGAAAGCTGGTGCAGCCACTCTGGAAAACAGCATGGAGGTTCCTTAAAAACTTAAAAATGAACTATCCTACAACCCCGCAATTCCACTACTAGGAATTTATCCAAAGGATACAAAAATGCTGATTTGAAGTTCACATGCACCGCAATGTTTATAAGCAGAACTATCAACAATAGCCAAATTATGGAAAGAGCCCAAATGTCCATCAACTGTTTAATGGTTAAAAAAGATATGGTATTATGTTTTCACTCATAAGTCTAAAAGGAGAAACTTAACAGAGGACCACGGGGAGGGAAAGGGGGTAAAAAGAGTTAGGGAGAGGGAGGGAGGCAAATCATGAGAGATTCTTGAATACTGAAAACAAACTGAGGGCTGAAGGGGGTGGGGGAAAGGGGAAGGGAGGTGATGGACATGGAGGAGGACACTTGTGGGGAAGAGCACTGGCTGTTACATAGAAACCAACTTGACAATAGACTATATATTTAAAAAAGAAGATATGGTATATACACACACACACACACACACACACATACACACAATGGGACACTACTCAGCAATTAAAAAGAATGAAATATTGCCATTTGCAACATGGACAGAACTGGAGGCTATGATGCTTAGTGAAATAAGTCAGAGAAAGACAGGTATCATGATTTCATTCATATGTGGAATTTGAGAAACTTAACAGGTGATCATAGGGGAAGGGAAGGAAAAATAAGATAGAAACAGAGAAGGAGGCAAACCATAAGGGACTCTTAAATACAAAGAACTAAGGGTTGATGAGGGTGTGGGATAAACGGGTGATGGGTATTAAGAAGGGAACTTGTTGGAATAAGCACTGGGTGATATATGTAAGTAATAAATCACTAGGCTCTACCTCTGAAGCCAACACTATACTGTGCATAAACTAACTTGAGAATAAAATATAATAATAAAATTAAAGATAAAATAAATTATCTTAATCTTATTTTTTAAGTTTGTTTTTATTCCAGTTAGTTAATATACTGTGTAATATTAGTTTCAGGTGTATAATTTCATGATTCAACACTTACATACATCACCCAATGCTCATCACAAGGAGACTTCTTAATTCCTATCACCTATTTAACTCATCCCTTCATCTACCTCCACTCTTGTAACCATCTGTTTGTTCTCTATAATTAAGAGTCTGTTTCTTGTCTCTCTTTTTTACCCAATGCTTGTTTGTTTTGTTTCTTAAAATCCACATGTGAGTGAAATCATATGGCATTTGTCTTTCTCTGATTTATTATGCTTAGCATAATACTCTCTAGCTCCATCCATGTCATTGCAAATGGCAAAATTATATTCTCTTTATGGTAGACTAATATTCCATATATATATATGGAATGCTGCTAGAAACACTGGGGTGCATGTATCCTTTCAAATTAGTACTTTTGTATTTGGGGGGTAAATACCTAGTAGTGCAATTTCTGGGTTGTTCTATTTTTAACTTTTTGAGGAACTTCCACACTGTTTTCCAGAGTGGCTGCACCAGTTTGCGTTCCCACCAACAGTGTAAGGGGGTTCCACATTCTCAAAATCCTTGCCAAGACTATTGTTTCTTGCATTGTTAATCTTTTTAGAGATAGTTCTTCTGAAGAAATAAGAGACACATTCTAGCTGGAAAATATGTGCTAAAGGTACACAAAGTTTAAGGATTGAGGTGATGAAAATATTGGTTTTAAAATAGGTTGTCAATCAGAAGAAAACCTTACAGTTGACAACACAAGTCAATCAGGAAAAAAATGTTTGTTTATTTTCACTAGTAATGTGAAGAAGATAAGCAAATAACTTAGACTCCAACTTAGACTTCGTAAGAAATTATAGAAATATTAAATATATATTTCCTTCCACTGACACACAAACATTCTGTGGTAACAGCTTTTGGGTAGGAACAAATCATAAGTATTCATGCATCTGAGGGGCTGATTATGAATAAATAATTTAGGCCAATAGTGGCATTGGTCAGCTGTGGGATGCTGTGGTTATTCCCGCTCCTTAGAGAATGGTCTAAGCCTGAGAACAATTCTATTCCTCTCCAGCATGAGAATGATACATATATATGCAGCTAAGTTAAGTGCCAAGGACAGCATTTAGGAGCACATGTGATGCAAATCATATATATTCCAAGGTAATGGGCACTATGACCATTATTTCATAAGGACTAAACATGAAGGGATTGTAGACCCAAGCATTGGTACTATTCCTGTCATTTCCTTCATAACCACAACCTAATATACAAACATCTATCATTTTAGCTATCTAAATGCCTTTGGTAAATATTTACTAATTCTTTTGAGTCATATTAATGGCTAGATAGAAATGAAATAAAAAGAGCATAAGTTACTAAATTTTGGAAATTTCAAACACATGGTTTATATCAGGAGAAGAATCAAAATTCAGTAAAGGATTTTGCAATTAATTGATTGTCATCAATATGTGGAATATTTAAGGGCAGCAGAGTGCTTCAGCTGGTTAAGTGCATGACTCTTGATTTCAGCTCAGGTCATGATCTCACAGTCATGGGATCAAGCCCCACATCGGCCTCCGGGTAGGGTTTGGAGACTGCTGGGATTCTCTCTTTCTCCCTCTCTCTCTCCTTCTCTCTTAGCCTCCCTGCCCACATCTCTCTCAAATTAAATAAATAAATATTTTCAAAACATACATGTGGGATATTTAGGGAGATCTAGTTTGCACATCCAAGTAAAATGTGGCCAAAAAAAATAGATTTCTGTTTTGCTAGGGATGTACAAAGGGCAAGTGAGGTGTGCCAGAGACACTGCACCACAACTGCCACATTGGCGAGAATGAAGACAATAGTCTCTGAAGCTTTCCACTCCAAGGCCATATGAATCTTTTTATTTTGATATTTTCATTCTGCACATTGTCTCCCTTAGAGCCTGGTGGACCTGCTTGTTTCGCAGAGTGTAGACGACAGGGTTCAGCAGTGGGGTCACCACTGTGTTCACAAGGGCAGCCTCCTTGTTGGAGTCCAGCCTGTTCCTTTGCTTTGGTTTTACGTATATAAAGACACAGCTGCCATACATCATGGAGAGGACAATGAGGTGAGACGAACAAGTGGAGAAAGCTTTCTGTCGCTCCCTGGCTGATGGGAGTCGCACAATTGTGACTACTATGTTGCTGTATGCAATGATGGTTATGAGAAGGGAAGTCAAAAGGACACACAAAGCAATGACAAAGGCCACCATTTCAGCAGACCTTGTGTCAGAACAGGAGAGATGAATCAGGGCCCCAATGTCACAGAAGAAGTGGGGAATGATATTGGGACCACAGAAGGATAACTGGGAAACCGTTATTATCAGACCAGCAATGAAAGTGAAGGCTAAAACACAGCAGGCAGTGACCAGGAGGAAGCAAGTCTTGAGGTTCATAATGGTTGGGTAATGCAGAGGCTTGCAAATGGCCATGTACCGATCCACAGACATCACTGCTATGAGAAGGGAACCTGCTGCTCCCAGAAATAGAAATACAAAGGCTTGTATGAAACAGGCAAGAGAGGTAATGGTTTGCCTGCCAAAAAGAAAGATGACCAGCAACTTAGGAATAACAGCACTTATGAAACAACACTCAAAGAAGGAGAAAATGCTGAGGAAAAAGTACATAGGTGTATGGAGTCGGGAGTCAGCACAGGTGATGGTGATTATGACAGCATTGCCTGTAATGGATGCCAGGTATGCCAGCAGGTGCACCAGGAAGAGGACATTTCCCAGGTGCTGAATGGCAGGAAACCCCTCCAAGGTGAAATCCTGGACAGTGGTCCCATTCCCCATTTCCATGGGCATGTCTTTCCAGAGCATCTTCACTGCTGTTCTTAACCTAAAATCTGCAACCACAAGCTTTTAGAGGAATATGATTAAGGAGTTTGCCTATCCAAGAAGGTGGCTAGACTGATAGCTAAGTAGTTTA
>NC_043701.1:148644513-148648630 GCF_006229205.1 Suricata suricatta | reverse complement strand
TAATTTTATTCAGAGTCAGATTCACGGTGCTGAAATACCTGTTACACATGAGGAGCACCAACGTGCCAACGTGACAGTGGGAAGGTGGGAGGAGAGGGTCTCCACGTAGTTTGATGGAAAGGTTTACAAAGAGGACACTCAAAGAAATAAGCTGAACTAATTACATTTTGTATCTAGCAAAAGGGGTGGTGAGCTGACACCAACACATATTTCAAATTGTTCTACTTTTCTAGATAGTGCCTTCATGGCTCTCCAAAACCAATATTTTTTTCCATAATATTTTATCGTCAAATTGTTTTCCATACAACACCCAGCGCTCTTCCCCTTTAGTGCCCTCCACCATCACCACCACCTCTTTTCCCCCCTCCCTCTTCCCCCTCAACCCTCAGTTCATTCTCAGCATTCAATAGTCTCTCAAGTTTTGCATCCCTCTCTCTCCCCAACTCTCTCTCCCTCCTCCGCTCCCCCTGGTTTCTAGATATGTTGCTGAAACAAGGTAAAAAAAAAAACACCAATTATAAACAATTGAGACTACATCAAAAAATGTGAATAAATTTATTGATGTAGTCTCAATTGTTTATAATTGGTGTTTTTTTTACCTTGTTTTCACATTTTTTGATGTAGTCTCAAAAGTTTATAATTGGTGGTTTTTTTTTTTTTTACCTTGTTTCAGCAACATATCTAGAAAGAAATTACTTTGGCCTATGTCAAAAAGGTGACTGCCTGTGTTCTCCTCTAGGATCTGATGATATCCGGTCTCACGTTTAGATTATTCATTCATTTTGAAGTTATCTTTGTGTATGGTGAATGAAGGCAGTGCGGTTTCCTCCTTTTGCATGTTACTGTCCAGTTTCCTCAAAACCATTTGTTGAAAAGACTGTCTTTTTTCCATTGGATATTCTTTCCTGCTTTGGCAAAGATTAATTGACAATGTAGTTGTGGTTCAGTTCTGCATTTTCTATTGTTTCATTGATCGATGTGTCTATTTTTGTTCTATTACCACATTGTTTTGATTATTACCGCTTTGTAATATAGCCTGAAATCCAGAACCATGGTGCCTCCAGCTTTGTTTTTCATTTTCAAGGTTGCTATGGGTATTTGAGATCTTTTGTGGTTCCATACAAATTTCAGTGTCGGGGCCGCCAAGTTTTCTGTCTGCCTCAGGCAAGGATTATCACTCTCCAGAGAGTGAACCAGTAAACAAGATTTGTATCTAGAGGCTGGAGACTGCCATTTCCTGGTCAAAATAACTTTGGCGCCTGTCATGCTGGGCCAGCCAGTGGCCAAGGTGCACAAAAGATCAAAACCGTATTTTGGATTATTCAGTGCTGACTCCCCCCTACCCAGCATTGCTGAGGCAAATCTGGGCGTTTCTTTCGATATTCATTTGACTCTGTTTACTTGGTAACTGACCTTGGTCAGCTGCTTTGTTTTCCTGCCTTGAAACCTTTATAAAAGACAGTTTTCTGAATAAAGCTCTCTCTCTCTTTTGCCTGATCGAAAACCGTGAGTGCTGTCTTTACTCTCTGCGTTTCCCTCTCCTGCCCGCTTTTTCTCTCCCTCCCTCAGGAAAAGAACCCGAGACGATTCTCCGCCCTGCCGGGTCGGGGCGGATGAAACAGGTACCGCTGAACGCCAGTAACGAGCGGCCCCGGCCCAAGGGCTAAGACATTTCAGGACTGTTTGTTCTAGCTCTGTGAAAAATACTACTGGTATTTTTATATGGATTACATTAAATGTGTAGATTTTTATCCATGAACATGAATGTCTTTCCATTCCTCTGTGTCCTTGCAATTTTTTTCATCAGTGTTTTATAGTTTTCAGAGTATAGGTCTTTCACTTCGTTGATTAGGTTTATTCTTCAGTATCTTATTGTTTTTGTCGCACTGGTAAATGGGATTGATTTCTTAATTTCTCTTTCTTCTGTTTCATTATTGGTATCTAGAAATGCCTTCCTCCATGGTCTTCTGTTAAGCTTCTCAAGATCCACATATGAATGAAAACATACGATACCTGTCTTTCATTATTCAGAATTCTTGAATCCATGTTCATCAGGGATATTGGCCTACATTTCTCCTTTTTAGTGGAATCTTTGTCAAGGTTTGGTGTCAAGGTAATGCTGGCCTGATAGAATGAGTTCGGAAGTTTTCCTTCTATTTCTATTTTTTGGAACAGTTTGAGAAGAACAGGTATTAACTCTTCCTTAAAAGTTACAAGTCACCCGTGAAGCCATATGGCCCTGGACTCTTTTTTTTGGGGGGGGGGGAGACTTTATTACTGATTCAAATTCTTTTCTGATTTCAAATTCTTGAAATTCTCTTCAGGTTTTTTTTTTCAAGTTTTCTATTTCCTCCTGCTTCAGTTCAGGGTGTTTATATGTTTCTAAAAATTTATCCATATCTTCCAGATTGTCCAATTTATTGGCGTATAATTTTTCTTAATATTGTCTTCTTTTTGTTGTTCTAAAAATTGTGGTTTATTTTAGTTCTAAATGTTTATTTATTTTGAGAGAGAGAGAGTGCACGCTCATGAGCAGGGGAGGGGAAGAGGAACCCCAGCAGGCTCCACACTGTCAGTGCACAAGCCTGATGTAGGGCTCCATCTCATGGAACCACGAGATGAACTGAGCCAAAATCAAGTTTCGGATGTTTAATCAACTGAGCCACTCAGGTGCCCCCATAATATTCTCTTCTGGCTGTTTGAATTTCTTTGGTGTTGGTTTTTATTGCTTCTCTCTCACCTGTGATTTTATTTATTTGGGTACTTTCTCTATTTTCTTTTTGATAAGTCTGGCTGGAGGTTTATTAATTGTATTAGTTTTGTCAAGGAACCAGCTCTTGGTTTCATTAATCTGTGCTACTCTTTTGGGGAGACGTTCTATATCATTTATTTCTGCTTTAATCTTTATCTTTCTGCTTCTGCTGGCTTTAGGCTTCATTTGTTTTTCTTTTTCTAACTCCTTTAGGTGTAATATTTGGTTGTTTATTTCAGATTTTTCTTACCTCTTGAGGTAGACCTGTATTGCTATATAATTTCCTCTTGGAATTGGTATTGCTCCATCCCAAAGATTTTGGCCCAGTGTGTTTTCATTTTCACTTGTTTCCATATATATTTTTATTTCTTTTTAATTTTCCTGGTTGACTCATTCATTCTTCTGGAGCATGTTCTTGAACCTCCATGTATTTGTGGTGTTTCCAAACTTTTTCTTGTGATTGACTTCAAGATGCATAGCATTGTGCCCAGAAAAAAATGTGTGCTATTATTTCCATCTTTTTATGTTTGTTGAGGTCTGATTTGCTGCCACTATGTGGTCTCTTCTGGAGAATCTCCTATTTGCACCTAATCTCTTTGTATTTGTTGAGGCCTTCTTTGTGACTAATATGTGATGGATTCTGGAGACTATTCCATTTGCACCTGAAAAAAATGTGTATTCTGCTGTTGTAGGATGAAAAGTTGTAAATATTTCTAAGTCCATCTGGTCAGTGTATCATTCAAAGCCATTTTTTCCTTCTTTATTTGCTGCTTAGATGATCTGTACATGGATGTAAGCGTGGTGTTAAAGTCCCTTACTATTATTGTATTCTTGTCAATGAGTCCTTTTATGGTTGTTATTTTTTTTTATATATTTGTGAGCATTCATGTTGGGTGCATAAATAGTTACAATTGTTATATCTAATTGTTGATTGTCCCCTTTGTTATGATATGGTGCCCTTTTTCATCTCTCTGTTTTACAGTCGTTGTTTTTTTTCCATAATATTTTGTCAAATTGTTTTCCATACAACACCCAGTGCTCTTCCCTTTAAGTGCCCTCCACCATCACCACCACCTCTTTTCCCCCCTCCCCCTTCCCCTTCAACCCTCAGTTCATTCTCAGCATTCAATAGTCTCTCAAGTTTTGCATCCCTCTCTCTCCCCAACTCTCTCTCCCTCCTCCGCTCCCCCTGGTTCTCCATTAGGTCTCTCTTGTTTTCCTTCTAGACCTATGGTTTCTGTCCTTCTCTGCCTGGCTTACTTCGCTCAGCATGACACCCTCAAGGTCCATCCACTTTCCTACGAAGGGCCATATGTCATTCCCTCTCATTGCCATGTAGTACTCCATCGTGAATATATACCACAT
>NC_043701.1:148641587-148644413 GCF_006229205.1 Suricata suricatta | reverse complement strand
CTCTTGTTTTCCTTCTAGACCTATGGTTTCTGTCCTTCTCTGCCTGGCTTACTTCGCTCAGCATGACACCCTCAAGGTCCATCCACTTTCCTACGAAGGGCCATATGTCATTCCCTCTCATTGCCATGTAGTACTCCATCGTGAATATATACCACATCTTTTTGATCCATTCGTCAGGTGATGGACATTTAGGCTCCTTCCAAGATTTGGCTATTGTTGACATTGCTGCTATGAACATTGGGGTACATGTGCTCCTATGCATCAGCATTTCTGTATCCCCTGGGTAAATCCCCAGCAATGCTATTGCTGGGTCATAAGGGAGTTCTATCGATAGTTTTTTGAGGAACCTCCACACTGTTCTCCAGAGCAGCTGCACCAGTTTACATTGCCACCAACAGTGTAAGAGGGTGCCCATCTCTCCACATCCTCTCCAACATCTATAGTCTCTTGCTTTCTTCATTTTAGCCACTCTGACTGGCGTGAGGTGATATCTCAGTGTGGTTTTGATTTGTGTTTCCCTGATAATGAGTGATGTTGAGTAAAGTCTTTGTTTTAAAGTCTACCTTGTCTGAATAAGTATTGCTACTCAGGTTTTCTTTTGATGTCCACTTATATGCATGATAAATGGTTTTTCATCCACTCACTTTTCAATCGGCAGGTATCTTTAAATCTAAAAAGAGTCTCATCTAGGCGGCATATAGGTAGGTCTTGTTTTTTGGTCCATTTTGGTTCCCTGTGTCTTTTGATTGGAGCATTTAGTCCATTTATATACAGAATAACTATTGATAGATACATATTTAGTAACATTTTACTACTTGATTTCTCATTGCTGCTGGAGATCCTTTCTAGTCTTTGTCAGCTTTGGTCTTTCCTCACACTCAAAGAGACCCCTTTTATATTTCTTGCAGGGCTGGTTTCGTGGGCACAAACTCCTTTAGTTTTTGTTTGAGAAACTCTTTATCTCTCTTTCTCTTCTGAACGACAGCCTTGCTGGATAAAGCATTCTTGCCCGCATATTTTTCCCATGAAATACACTGAATATATCATGCTGCTCCCCTCTGGTTGCCAAGTTTCTACTGAGAAATCTATAGCTAGCCTTATGAGTATTCCCCTGTGAGTTAAAGACTTCTTTTGTCTTGTGCTTTTAAGATTTCTTTGTTTCTGTATTTTTCAAACTTAAATACAGTACATCTTGTTGTTGGCCTACTTTCTCTGATTTTGATGGGGACTTTCTGTGCCTCCTAGACCTGGATGTCTGTTTCTTTCCCCAGATTAGGGAGGTATCCAGCTATTATTTCCTCAATTTTCTGCCCCCCTTTCTCTCTCTTCTTATTCTGGGACTCCTATAATATGAATGTTATTATATTTGATCAAGTTGCTGAGTTCCCTAAGTCTATTCTTGTATTCTATAATTTTTCTTTCTCTATTTTGTTCAGCCTCCTTATTTTCCATTATTTTGTCTTCTATATCAATACCTCATTCCTCTGTTTCTTCCAGCATGCTGTTCCTTATATCAAGCCTGATTCCAATCTCAAGTTTTGCATTCTTCATTTCTGACTGATTCTTTTTTAACAGTGTGAACTTAGGGTGGTGGACAAGTAAATCTAATTAGTATAAAAGGTGGATTGAAGGAGATACTGCTAGGCCCCACCCATATCACCTTGGATTCCACTTGACAGGCAATCTATAGTTTGTTTATTACAAATTCCTGCAAACTCTGCCAGTGCACTATTTTTGCCCCGGGAGCACATTTTTCTGTGCATAAGACAAGCCAGAAGGGCTAGTGAAAGAACATTCCCACAAGCAATCCTCAGTGAATAATGGGTTCAAAATTGTTATATACATACCCCATCTTCTTTTCTTCTGGGTTTGAGTAACTCTGAAGAATGTTCTACACTGCTACACAGAATTCCACAGTGAGATCGGGCTCTAAGAAGGGTAACTGGCTTGGTAATACACAATTCTTTTTACAATCACACTTTCCCTCCTTCCTATTTGTCATTCATGGAATCAACTCTCGAGTAAACTACCTGTCTTCAAACCCCGCTTCTGAGTCTTCTTATGGGGTAACTCAGACTAAAGCACTGAATTTTCTTCTACTAGTTTATTCTCCTGAAAGTCACACCTTCTCTGAAAATTGTATCTATACTACTACAATGAAGATTCTTCTGTGAATCAATCCTTGCTTCAATGTTCATGGCCTGTCATATGAGAAATGTCTTTCACAGAGTAATACCTATCATTCCAAAATAACTGATTTCAAGGAGTTCATTAAGGACTTTCTGTTCCATCAAGGTCGAATAACCCTTTCCCCACCCCTCCACCCCCGGTCATCTCTCTTTTCTAAAATATTTTTAATGTTTATTTACTTATTTTAATATAATTTATTGTCAAATTGCTTTCCATACAACAGCAAGTGCTCATCTCAACAAGAGCCCTCCTCAATGCACATCACCCATTTTCCCCTCGTCCCCAACCTCCATCACCCCTCAGATTGTTCTCAGTATTTAGCAGTCTTTTATGGTTTGCCTCCCTCACTCTCTGTAACTTTCCCCCTTCCCCTCCCTCATGGTCTTCTGTTACGTTTCTCAAGATCCACATATGAGTGAAAACATTTGGTATCTGTTTTTCTCTGACTTATTTCAGTAAGCATAATGCCCTACAGTTCCATCCATGTTGCTGCAAATGGACAGATTTCATTCTTTCTCATTGCCAAGTAGTCCATTTTATATACAAACCACATCTTCTTTATCCATTCGTCAGTTGACAGACATTTAGGCTCTTTCCATGATTTGACTATTGTTGAAAGAACTATAAACATTGGGG
>NC_043701.1:148640471-148641487 GCF_006229205.1 Suricata suricatta | reverse complement strand
AGGAAATTCACCTTCTTTTCGAGTGCACATTGCATATTCTCCAAGATAGACCACATACTGGGGCATAAAGCAGCCCTCCATAAGTATAAACAAATAGAGATCATACCATGCACACTTTCAGATCACAATGCTATGAAACTTGAGATGAACCACAGGAAAAAGTCTGGAAAACCTCCAAAAATGTGGAGGTTAAAAACCACCCGACTGAAGAATGATTGCATTAACCAGGCAATTAGAGAAGAAATTAAAAAATATATGGAAACCAACGAAAACAAAAATACAACAATCCAAAATCTCTGGGATGCAGCCAAGGCAGTCCTAAGAGGAAAGTATATTGCAATCCAGGCAAATCTCAACAAACTAGAAAGAGAGCAAATTCAAAATCTAACAGAGAACCTACTGGATCTAGAAAGGAAGGACTAAGAGCACCCCAAACCCAGCAGAAGAAAAGAAATAATAAAGATCAGGGCAGAAATAAACAATATAGAATCCAAAAGGACAGTCGAGCAGAGTAATGAAACCAAGAGTTGGTTCTTCGAAAAAAACAAAATCGATAAACCTCTAGCCAGACTCCTCAGAAGAAAAAGAGAGAGCACTCAGATAGACAAAATCCTGAATGAAGAAGGATCTATTACAACCAATCCCTTAGAAATACAAGCAATCATCAGAGATTACTATGAAAAACTATATGCCAACAAACTGAACAACACAGAAGAAATGGACAAATTCCTAAATACACATGCATTACCAAAATTCAAACAGGAAGAGATAGAAAGCATGAATAGACCAATAATCAGTGAAGAAATTGAATCCGTTTTCAAAAATCTCCCAACGAATAAAAGCCCAGGGCCAGATGGCTTCCCAGGGGAATTCTACCAGACATTTAAAGCAGAGCTCATACCCATTCTTCTCAAACTATTCCAAAAAATAGAAATAGAAGGAAAGCTTCCAAACTCATTCTACGAAGCCAGCATCACCTTGATACCCAAACCAGACAGGGACCCAGCCAAAAAAGA
>NC_043701.1:148636524-148640371 GCF_006229205.1 Suricata suricatta | reverse complement strand
CCCAGAAGGGCAGTCACACCAATGCAGGAGCTTGTTTAGAGTAAAGCACAGCAAAAAACTGGTGTCCAGGCTAGCTGCCTTCTGTAGGTGTCTCTGTCCCTATGCTAATGAAAAGGGAAACACATGGTGGCTCTTCGGTCCTGGAGAGCAGTCCTCCAAGAATGGGGAACCTTCTGTCTGAGCGTGTCCTATGGGATCCTCAGATTGCACAGTGTGTTCTGGGGCTTCTGCCCTCATTTTCCACAGGAAACTGCTACCCATGCCAGATTCCACACTGGCCACAGTGCAGACCTCTAAAACTTCAGTTTTTGAGCTCTGCTGTTTGTAAAACCTCATGATAATCAGCCCCTCTCATTTTCCCTGTCAGTGGTTTTGGGGAAGTGTGTTTCTTGTGCTATCCCCTGTGTGCTGCTCTTTCTCTCCCTCTCTCTCTTTCTCTCTATCTCTCTCTGTCCCTCTCCTCTGTCCATGATCAGAGGTCCCTCCCCTCTATAGCACCCATGATTCTTTTCTAACCCAAGTCACAACTCTAGACCTCCTTTCTTCCACAATGTGGCTTCTCCTCTCCCTCTAGCCGTGTTGTTTGGTCTCTCAGTTCTCAGATCAATTTTTTGGGTGTTCAGAATGATTTGATATTTATATAGCTATGTTTGAGGGAGGAGGCAAGCATCAGATTCCCCTACTATTCTGCTATCTTAATTCCTCCCCCCAGAATTATTGGTTTTATTGAACTTTTCAAATCAGAGCTTTTTGTTTAATAGGTTTTTCAGTTTTTGTTTTTGATTTTATTGATTTTTACTTTCCTCTGTACTATTTCCTTTCTTCTGTTTACTTTGCGTTTAACTAGTTCCTTTTGCTAGTTCTTAAAAAAATGAGACGGCAATATTTATTTAAGACTTTTCTTTTACAATATGTGCATGTAGTAGTAGAAATGCTCCTTTAATTATTGCTTGAATTTGCATTTCATGATTTTGAGATAGTCCATTTCTTATTCATTCAGTTAAAATATGTCCCATATTCCCTCTTGATCTCTTCTGTAGTCATGTGTTATTTAAGAATTTATTTTACTTCCAAATATGTGAAAATATCTTTCTACTGATTTCTAAGTAATTTCATTGTAGGCAGATAACCTACTTGTATATTTGATTAAATCCTTTTTTCTTGAGGGGTGCCTTTGGCTCAAGTCATGATTTTGCAGTTTGTGCACTTAAGCCATGTGTCAGGCTCTGTGCTGACAGCTCAGAGCCTGGAGACTGCTTCAGATTCTTTGTCTCCTTCTCTTCTGTTTCTCCCTGACTCATGCTCCGTTTCTCTCTGTCTCTCAAAAATAAACGTTAAAATGAAAAAGAAATGAATTGGGAAGTGTTTTCTCCTTCTTTTTTGTTGGAAGAGTTTGTGTAGTATTAGTATTAATCATTGAATGTTTGATAGAATTCACCAGGAAAGCCATCTGGCATAGGTTTTTCTTTGTGAGTAGTTTTTTGCTTATTGATTCAACATCTTAATTTGTTTTAGGTCTATTCAGATGGTCTATTTCTTCTTCTTTTTAATTAAAAAATACTTTATTGCGAAAACAACAATAATCAAGCTTTCAATGAGTTGTAATCTTTCTGTTGGTAAAGAATGTAGCCTTGATGTTTATGGATCCTGACTCACCAGGACTGTGGTTGAAGAAAGTTGGGTTAGTTGTGGCAATTTCTTCAAATAAGACCAGAATGAAGTTTGCTGCATTATTCTGCTCTTCCTTAAACAAATTATTTCTCTGTAGCATGTGATGCTGTTTGATAGGATTTTACTCCCAGTAGAACTTCTTTAAAAATTGGAGTCAATTCTCTCAAACCCAAACACTAAATCTATATGATCTTCTGATTCCTTTGTTGTCTTTTCAACTATTGGTACAGAATGTTCCCCGGGGGCATACTTCCTTCTAAAGAAACCACTTTCTTTGCTCATCCATAAAAAGCAATTCCTCAATCAATCAAGATTTTTTTTGTTTTTATTTTATTTCCAGTTAGTTAATATACAGTGTTATATTAGTTTCGGTTGTATGATATTGTGATTCAACACTTTCACGAATCACCTAGTGCGCATCACAAGTACACTCCTTAATCTCCATCACTATTTCACTAACCTCCGAAAACCCTTCCTTCTAGTAACCATCAGTTTGTTCTCTACAGTTAGGAGTCTTTTTATTACTTGTTTTGTGGTGGTTTTTGAAGATTTTCTCAGAGAAAATCTTGTCTTTCTTTGTCTTTGCTTGCCTTTCTTGTCTTTCTTTCATGGTTTGCTTTTTTTCTTTAGTGAAATATTTGGATTACTTTCTCTTTATTCTTTGCATGTTTATTATTGGTTTTTGATTTGTGGTTACCATTAGGTTTGGTTATAACATCTTTTGTATATAGCAGTCTATACTAATTTGATGGTCATTTAAGTTTCAATCCATTCTTTACTCCTGGTTTTTTTTTTTTTAATTTTTAACATTTTTGAGAGACAGAGACAGGGCATGAGCTGGGAACGGGCAGAGAGAAGGGGTGACACAGAATCGGAAGTAGGCTTCCAGACTCTGAGCTGTCAGCACAAAACCCGACGTGGGCCCAAAACCCATGAACCACAAAATTATGACCTGAGCCAAAGTCAGATGCTTAAGCAACTGAGGCACCCAGGTGCCCCTAATTTGGGTAGGTCTGTTGCTAGTTTCTAAAATTTACCAATCTTTTTATTCTGCAATGTCTAATGTGCTATTAATCGTGTTAAGCATATTATTAAGACATTGTAGTTTACATCTCAGAAATTCTATTTGAATCTTCTTATATTTTTATGTCTCCATTTATTATTTTTTTACAGCTTCTTGAATATTTGGAATATAGTTATTATGACTGTTTTGAGGTTCCTGTCTACTAATTTTATTACTTTTGTCATTTATGAGTTGGTTTTGATTTGTGGGGGGCTGCCAGAGGAGCTGCCTGAAGACAAGATATATGCCTTGACCAAACATCCGTCATCCACAGGGCAGAACCACGTTATCACTCCCAAATTAGGGCCGGAGACAGCCAGTCTGGGATTTCTTATCGGGCCCCCAGGTGCTGGGCTGAAACTGGAGTTTCGGTTCCTCCCCTACCCTAAACCTTTTGTTATAATCACTTGACCCTGTTTCCTTAGCAACCGACCTAGTCGACCACCTTGTTTCCCGCCTTGTACCGTTTATAAGATGTTTGTGTTCTCCCAATAAATGAGGCTTGATCAGAGACTTTGTCTTGCCTCCATTCTCTGTGCTCCCTGCCCTACCCCATTGCCACCCCCTCCCTCAGGACCTGCTTCGACTGACCTGCGGGCTGGGTCATGATTCATTTTTCTCACCTCAAAATATGGGTGTATTTTCCCACTTCTTTGCACGCCTGGTATGCAAATTATGCCTGGCATGGGAATTCTTTTAAGATTCTGGGGATATCTTAAAAGAACAATGTACAACAGTTTGTTGTGGGGATAAATTAGCCTTTTTTCATTTTTATACTGGTTTAGAGGGGAGGATTCAAAAAAGACTGAGGATAAAGATGTAGAAAGGTTGAGATGGGAAGGAATGAGATTGAGGAACTCCGGTTGGATGGTGTTTCCCTTTTCAAGTAAGTATGAAGCAAGGCCAGTAATTTTGAGGGAAAAGTAGAAGGACTTGAAGAGCATGAAGCATGCTCTGGGTTACAACTGGGTAATCAACCAGAAATTAATAATTGGATTATTTTAACAGCTGGTCCCACCTGAGTTTAAGGCACAGGGTCCAGAAAGAGATGGGCATGGGTGCCTGGGTGGCTCAGTCGGTTAAGTGTCCGACTTTAGCTCAGGTCATGATCTC
>NC_043701.1:148633637-148635256 GCF_006229205.1 Suricata suricatta | reverse complement strand
TGTGTGTGTGTGTGTGTGTGTGTGTGAGCGTGTGTGCACGTGCACGTGTATATAGGTATACCACATCCTTTTTATCTGTTCGTAAGTCTTGGACATTTGGGCTCTTTCCATAATTTGGCTGCTATTGATAATGCTGCTATAAACATCAGGCTGCATGTATCCTTTTGGATAAATATTTCTGTATCCTTTGGGTAAATGCCTAGTAGTGCATTTCCATGTACACATAAAAATAATGTGTATCTTCAGGTGTTAAATGTAATAATCTATATTTATCAATTAAGTGCACTTAGTTGATTGTCATGCAAATCCTCTACACTGATATTTTTTCTTTTTGTTGTATTAATTACTGAAACGATGGTGTTAAAACCTCTATATTTGTGGATCTTTCTACTTTTTCTAGTTCTCCCAACTTTTCTTTCATGAATTTTAAGCTCTATCATTATGTGAATAGACATATAAAATTATGTCTTCCTGATGATTTCATTCCTTTATCATTATAAATTTACCTCTTTATCTCTGGAAATACATTTCATTGTCAAGTCTATTTTTTTAATATGTATTACTATGGTCACACAAGTTTTTGCTTAGAATTTCTTATTCCATATATTTAAACATTATTCTTATAACCAGCACATAGTAAGGTCTTCCTTTTTAGCCAGTATAGTAATCTCTCTCTCTCTCCTTCTCTGTGTGTGTGTGTGTGTGTGTGTGTGTGTGTGTGTATGAGTCTGTCCCTTTTTTTAATTGGAGTGGTTAGTCCATTTACATGTGATGTCATTATTTTAAGGTTAGATTTACCTTTATCATCTTTTTATTTTTGAGAGAGAGAGAGAGCGAGCGAGCACGGTGTGAAGGGAGAGGGAGAGACAGAATCTTAAGCAGGCTCCACACCCAGCATTGAGTCTGATGCAGGGCTCCATCTCATGACCACAAGATCATGACCTGAGAGGAAATCAAGAGTCAGTCACTTAACTGGCTGAGCCACTCAGGTGCCTCAACTGCCATCGTGATGTTTCCTTTTATTTGCCCCCCCCGACCCAGTTATATATTTCTTATTCTCCTTTCCTATTTTCTTTTGAATTAACTATGCATTTTTTAATACTGCATTATAATCAACTCTATTATCTTTTAAACAGCTTTCTTAAGTGATCTTTGATACACAGGGACATATTTAAAGTATATAATTTGATATATTTAGACTTTTTTTAATGTTTTAGGTTTTTATTTAAATTCCAGTAAGTTAACATATAGTGCAATATTAGTTTCAAGAGTAGAAATTAGTGATTCCTCACATTCATACAACACCCAGTACTCATCACAAGTGCTCTCCCTAATCCCCATCTCACATTTAGCCCATCCCCCACCTACAACAACTCTCAATTTTTTCTCTGTAGTTAAGAGTCTCTTTTATGGTTTGCCTCTGAAGAGAGACATTTTTCAATGGCTTGGTGTTGGGTTTTGAGCTCAGTCAAGGTAATGAAATGCTTCATGATTGGGACAAACTTACATCTATGATGAATCATTGGGGACTGTCTTCTTTGCTGGATGGGTCATAATGGGGATTGTTTTTCTCACACTGTGTGTGGCCTGAGTAAGTTCTGTGATGTCTGGCTTTTGCA
>NC_043701.1:148627508-148633537 GCF_006229205.1 Suricata suricatta | reverse complement strand
GCCCTTGTCTGAAGAAAGCCCTACAGTTAGAGGCTGGATCCCTCTCTGCCCTGGTCTGAGGATTTTCTCTTCTCCAGATACAGTCCTGTGTTTCCCAGCTGCTCTTTCTCTTCCCTTTGTCTCTCCGCAGAAGTGGATCCTCACCACCCCCCAATCCCGGGCCCATGCCACCTGTTTTATCTCCCTCAGTTCACAATCACACAACTATGGGACTGTCCAGCTTTCCCATTTTCTCCCTGGTAGACTCAGTCTCTTTTCCTCCCAGACTCTTGGGATTCAAAGTCCTTTGGCTTCAGCCCTTCATTGTTTGAGACACACAGGAAGTGTGGATCCCCCTACTTCTCCACCATGTTGGCCCCCAAGTTCAATGTTTGTTTATTTTTAAGAGACAGAGAGGGGCTCCTATGTGGCTTAGCCAGTAAAGTGTCCAACTTCAGCTCAGGTCATGATCTCACGGTTCATGGGTTTGGGCGCCACGTCCTGCTCTGCACTGACAGCTCAGAGCCTAGAGCCTGATTCTGATTTCGTCCTCCTCTTTCTCTGCCCTGTCCTGCCTGCAATCTCTCTCTCTCTCTCTCTCAAAAATAAATAAAAACATTAAATTTTTTTAAAAATGAGACAGGCAGAGTGCAAGCAGGGAAGGGGCCGAGAGAGAGAGTGGGATATGCAGAATTTGAAGCAGGCTACAACTCTGCTCTGTCAGCACAGAGCCCAGTGCAAGGCTTGAACCCACCAGCTGTGAGATCATGACCTGAGCCGAAGTCGGACACTTAACCAACTGAGGCACCAGGTACCCCAGATCTTCCCGCTTTAAATGAGGACATAATACAACAAAGAATAATAGAAAGATTCTAAAAAATAGAAATGTGGTAGCAGACAGTGTAGGAACCTTGGGACTTGAGGAATGACATGGCTGTCATTTCCCAAGGTTTCCTTATTGACGTTTATATATCCCAGACAGGATGCTTCAGAAGCCTCAGAACTGATAGATTTTTTTAAATAGTTCCAAAAAACCAAAAGCAAAACCAAAAATCCTTTTCTCCCTAACCCAAACCGGGAGAAGAATGCCATAATAACAGAATTTTTATTAAAACTAACTCTACTCCAGTCAGATACCAACAGAAAAACCATACCTTCTTCTTGTGGTTTCATCTGAGTTGAGCAAGGAGTATCTTCCCTACTCATTCATGATAAAAAATAATAAACTCACAATAAGCTAGGAGTAGAGGGGCACTACCTCTATTTAATAAAGAGCATGTACAAAAATACCTAGAGGTTCATCTCCTACACTAGTCTGGTTCATGAGGCCAGGCTGTCAAAATTGGCAGAGGTGGCTATTTTATCTAATGCACAGAAACCAGAAACAGAGAATTCTCAGGAGTTCCCTGCCTTTAGATTAGGTTCAGAAATGATCTTCTTCTTTGGGAAAAGGAGGGGCATAGACACAACAGTCCTTGGAAGACGATAGCCCCCAGGACAGTTTGTAATCAGACCATTCCCAGACATAAAAGTCTAAATCACTCAACATTCTTTGATAGTATAAAACTCTGCCTAATCATAATATGCCTTAAATATAAGGAATTATCAAATCAAGTAGGAAAGGAATACACGCACTCAAATCAGGCATACTAAAAATCAAATGCACACTATGCCCTTATTGTGTCAGATGTGACAGGTACTACTTCCCATTACAGCCAGTTGTCTTCAGGGGGGGAGCCACTTATTCCAAGAAGCTACAAACACAATAACTTACCCAATTTTAATCCACTTTTAAATTATCAATGCACTCATTTCCCTTTGAAACTTTCCTAATTATGAGTTCTGTTAGTGTTTGCTGCATAATATGTCGACCATAATTTAGCTTAACCTGGAAGATGGTGACAGTTCCCACACCCAAAGTCACATTAGGAGAAAATATCTCTTACATGTGAGGAGAGAATCTGGGAGCAAGACCACCCATCTTTCAGTAACCTATTGGGTCCACGGTTTGGCAACATCAATTACATGGCGGAAAACTTGAACAAATTAAAAAACACTTGCATTTTATTTATGGTTCAAGAAAGAGTTAAAGACAATATTATTAATTACATTTGATACACTGGAAGATGACAAAGTCAAAGTGCCTGACCACCTAGAATTACACTGAGCTATTTATGCCTCTAAAACCAAGTGACCCAAAGAAAGAACCAGCTACTGCTGGCTCATTTACATAAAAGGTACAATTAATGAAATACCATTAGTTTTCATGAGATTATGTGACTTTATGTAATTTTCAGAAACAATTTGTTTCTAAAATTTCAAGCCACGAATACATAAAATGGTAATGTTTTCTATGTTTTTTAGGTATCAGAAAACTCAAGCATAAGAATGTACCAGCAATTATTTTTATTGTTTGATTGACAGTGTTTTAAATTCTTAGCTTAAAATTTTTGTATTATATGATTTATGTATACTAGGTTCTCCATAAATGTTGTCTGAATTGAATTCATAAAACACCACTGAGTAGAACATCAAGATATCTTTCAGCGTAATATAGAGAACAAAGATGAATTTTCAAATAGTGAAAAGTATTACATTGTAAAGTAAGATGTACCCAGCCAGATGAAAATTAGCATGTGCTAGATCACTATATGTAGAGATTCTATAGAACAGATTTCTGCAGTAATGAGAAATTGAACTAGAAGACCAGGAAGATCCACTTACCTTCTAAAGTTCTGTTTCTGCAACCTCACTCTGGACAGAGCATCCCTCAGAGCCTGGTGGACCAGCTTGTTCCGCAGAGTGTAGATGACAGGGTTCAGCAGTGGGGTCACCACTGTGTTCACAAGGGCAGCCTCCCTGTTGGAGTCCACCCTGTTTGTTTGCTTTGGTTTCACATATATAAATACACAGCTGCCGTACATCAGAGAGAGGACAGTGAGGTGAGAGGAGCAGGTGGAGAAAGCTTTCTGTCGCTCCCTGGCTGATGGGAGTCGCACAATTGTGACTACTATGTTGCTGTATGCAATGATGGTTAAAATGAGACATATCAGAATGACAAGTAGAGCAAGGAAGAGACATACATTTCAACAGACCCAGTGTCAGAACAAGAGAGATGAATCAGGGAGCCGAGGTCACAAAAGAAATGAGAAATGACATTGGGGCCACAGAAGGATAACTGGGAAACCTTGAGCACCAAACCAAGGATGAAGATGAAGGACAAAGCATTGCAGAAGAAAACCAGGAGGAAACTGACCCTGAGGTTCATGATGGCTGGGTAGTGCAGAGGTTTGCAAATGGCCAGGTATTGATCGAAGGACATCACAGCCATAAGGAAGAAAATTATTGACCCAAGAAACAGAAAAGAAAAGGCTTGTGTGAAACAAGAAGTAAAGGAAATTGTTTGCCTTCCTGAAAGAAAGATGGACAGCAGTTTAGGAATAACTGTGGTGATAAGACAGCATTCAGAGAAGGAGAACGTGCTGAGTAAAATGTACATTGGTGTCTGGAGGTGATGGTCAGCCCAAGTGATGATGATGATCACCATATTTCCTGTGACAGAGGCGAGGTATGCCAGCAGATGCATCAGGAAGAAGATGTTGCCCAGGTGCTGGATGGCAGGAAACCCTTCCAGAATGAATTCATGGATTGTTGTCTCATTCCTCACCTCCATGTTTATCTCCATTTCTCTGTCATCGACTCTGTTGGATATGTTAAACAGAAAACACTGTCATCAAGTGATTCTTATCATCAAAGAATAAAACATTTAAATGATGGCCACTATTTAAAAAATAAATAATGACTACTTGTAGCTACAGTTCTGAATGAGGGTTCATTTTATATTATTTAAATACTGTATTATAAATGACTTTGAACTTTTCCTGTTATTAAATTGTAAAAATCTAAGGCTTATTGTTTATTTTTGAAAATAATTTTTAATGTGCAACTTTACTTCTTTGGAAAATAATATTTTTAATAAGTCCATAAGGTAAAGAATGAAAAATGAAAATTATTGTTAGCACATAACATATATAAAACTAACAGATAACAATGAAGATTGTCATCCCACAGAGAATATTTTTATGGGGTCACAGTGTTAATTTCTATACTTCAGGTATAATGTGCAATATATGAAGCTCTCCTATGTACTGACTTTAGCCCTCTAAAAATAGAAAGTATGGGGGGAGGGGCACCTGGGTGGCTCAGTCAGTTCAGCATCCAACTCTTGATCCGGTTTAGGTCACGTTCTTACAGTTCATGAGTTGCAGCCCCACATCGGGCTCTGCACTGATGATGTGGAGCCTGCTTGGGATTCTGTGTCTCTTTCTCTCTGCCCCTCTCCCACTTGTGCATGATCTCTAAACAAACAAACAAATAAATAAAAACTAAAAAGAAAAGAAACTGGGGTGGGCGGAACATTTTCCTATTCGCATGTTCCAAACCAGTTAATTCTCTGAAGTTGGTCCAGCCTGATTGTTTACCCAAGACCTTAAGAATAAGCAGGAAACCTGGTTTATCACAATATCTCATAAATACCCGGTCCTTGGGTTTAAGAGAAATCGTATCTAAATGTCAGGAGCTGGGGGCATCGTTACATGACTTTGTTGTGCAAAATCAATGAATAAACCTTTACTAGGTGAGTCAGTTTCCCTCTCACTCTACCCACCGGGTAGAACAGTTTTTCCTTCTGCTCTTAGTCACAAATTACCCTTCAATATTGTTTTCTGGGAATATTTTTGTACACTGGAAGATTTTGGTGTGATGGAATTACACCTTTCTTCCCATTGCAATCCCTAGAGGAACATTGTATTGTTTGTTTCTTTTAATGCCAATGTGTAGCTAGAAGCCAGTGACTTGATACTCAATCTTTGGGGAATGAGCCTGGGCATCTGTTGGAAATCAGTGTTCTAATGAGTAAGCCACCATAGTATATTATACTTTACTTAATTCCTTGATCTAGCTCAACCTATTACATTCACTAGGCATGACCCACAACACAAACTTAAACATAACCAGTCTCTGCTTTAAATACGTGACCTGTTAGACTACAAGTCATTCTCATGGTCAAGTACTCAACAAGAAGCAGCTCACAGGAAACAGCTTCTTTGAAAATTCGTGTCTCTTTTCTTCCAACAGTCAGAATCTTTCTCCTAGGCTAATGAAAAGAAGGGTGGGGAAGAACACTCTCACTTGAGGCGTACTTTTCCTTGAACTATCAAAGAAATCAATGAATGCCTTTAGTCTTAAATTAACAGGAAATTATTAAGAATAATTTTTGTCATGGAAGACAGATTTCTAAACTATGGAGGATTAACTGATATAGTTTTCCCCTATAGCAATTGGACTGATAAATCCTAGATCAAGACAATAGAAACTTTCACAAATATGCACTAGAATTTGCTGATATAACCATTTAAAATTCCTGAACATATTTAGATCCATTCTATGGGGTACAATGACATAGTCCATGATAAATATCAAATTTGGTCAGTTATGAATCCATACCACAAGAAAGTCAGGAAGAAGAGACAACAAAGGTCACTTTCCTTTGGACTCTGTTGTTAGTCACTTTCCCATCAACCAATTGCTCCCTACCTTTCAGAGTAGCTGACGATCACTGCAGCCATAAATGAGAATACATTCAAATGCCCTGATGATATATTTACCACAGGGCTACTTACTGTCCCCAGTGAGGACACACAGAGTTCAAAAAAACAAACCTCTGGAACACTGAGAATTCATTTAGAGGAGTATGGAAAAAGGAAGCAGGAATTAAAATCATAACAGAGTCTCAGAGGACATTTAGTTGTTCATATTTGGAAATGAGAAATTTCAGCAGAAATATAACATAAGTGCCATTTCACTGCATATGGTAACACACTGCCATCATTATCAGTAGCCCACACAATACTTTGTTACAAGTCTTCAAAGGTATATTTTCCATGAGTGCCCTAGAGTGACAAAATTTACAGAATCCCAAAGTACATATGTCAAGAAAGAAAAGCTTAAACAACAAAGATTTTTTTTACAATTGTCTTTCCTTGTTTCCC
>NC_043701.1:148618271-148627408 GCF_006229205.1 Suricata suricatta | reverse complement strand
ACATCAACCCAAAAGTTTCCTACTGCCCCATTGTGATAATTCCATTTTATCTCTTCTGTTGGCTTCTTAGCTATAACTTTTGACTTTTATTTCATTGGTTGCTTTAGTGTTTATAGTATATATCTTTACCTTATCATTATCGACCTCCAAGTGACAGTTTTATCACTTCACCTATAAGAAACTTTTAATAGTACACTTCTATTTCTACTCCCTTAGTTTTTATATTATTATCATATATTTTCCTTTTACATATGTTATGAACCCCACAGTGCACTGTTACTATTTTTGCTGAAAGAATTGATTATCATTCAGACATTTAAATAATTAAAATAAATATCATATACCTACGATATAGTTACTATTTCCAGTGCTCTTTATTCTTTTGCGTAGATCTGCATATTTCCATCTGTTATTATTCTCTTTCTCTTGGAAGGATTGACTGTACCAGTTATCATTCTGTATGCTTGCTAGTGATTAATTCTTTTATCTTTTGTATACCTTCATTTTTGAAAGACAGTTTGAAGGTATCAAATTCTAGGTTGGCAGGTTTTTATTCACAGTCCGTTAAAAGTCCTTGTATTACCGTATTCTCATTTACCTATCTCCACAAAGAGAATTTTATGTTATCTTTATCTTTGTTCCTCAGTATGAAACGTGTAATTTTTCCTTTTGGCTGTTTTTAAGATTTTCTCTTTATACTGGTTTTCAGCAATTTATATGTATCTTGTGTAGATTTTTCATGTTTCTAGAGCTTGGATTTTGCTGAGATTTTTGGTTCTGTTTTCATAAAATTTGGAAAAGTCTGGCCATCATTTCCTTAAATCTTTTTTTGTCATCCCTCTCGACATATAAGCTTTTGCTTCAGCAATCTAATTATAAGCTTGTTGGATTGCCTGAATCTGTCCTCCATTTCAGTGATGCTCTTTTCAATTTTAGCTGGCTTATTTTCTTTGCGTGTGATTTGTAAGTTTCTATATCTTCAAATTTGCTAATTTTTCATCTGCCATGTCTAATATTCTATTCATCTCATCTATTAAAGTCATTCAGTAAAATTTTGAATCAAAGAAATACATTCTTTTTTAAACCCACTTTATTCAATTATGATTAACATACAAAAAGCTGTGCACATTTAATGTATATGACTTGAAGAGATTAAAGATAAGCATACACTCATGAAACAATCCTCACAACTGAGGCCATAAACATATACACCATCCCCAGAAGTTTCCTCTAACCCCTTTATTTCTGTTTTCTTTTGCTGTAAGAGCACTTAACATAAGTAAGGTCTACCCTCTCAGAAAAGTTTTAACTATACAATATAGTGCTCTAACAGCAGACCCTATGTTGTACAGTAGATCTCTAGAACTTATTTGGCTAGCAGTAATTAAATTTGTTATACTTTGACACCTTCCCCTTTCTGTCTCTTCCTAGCCCTTAGTGGCCACTATTCTACTCTCCAGCCCTATAAGTTTGATTATTTTAGATTCCTCATACAAATAAGATCATATAGCATTTGTCTTTCTGCATCTGACTTATTTTCTGTAGTACAATGTCCTCCAGGTTCATCTGTGTTGTCACATATTTCAGGATTTCCTTTTCTAAGGCTCAGCAATAATCCATTATTTATATACCACATTTTCTTTATCCATTCATTCATCAGTGGACACTTAGGTTGTTTTTTTATCTTGTTTTTTAGCTGCAATAAATAACGCTGCAGTGAACATGGGAGTACAGACATCTCCTCAATATCTTCACATCAACTCCTTTGGCCATATATCCAGAAGTAGGATCCCTGAATTATACAGTAGTTTTCTTATATATATTTAAATTTTCAACCATCTTTTATTCAAGTATAATTATCATGCAGTGCCATATTAGTTTCAGGAGTACAGTACAGTGATTCAACAATTCTATATATAACTCATTGCTCATCATGAAAGTGTACTCTTAATTCCCTTCATCTGTTTCATGCATTCCCTCCCCCGCAACCTCCTGTCCATCAGTCACCAGTGTGTCTTCTATATTTCGGAGTCTGGTTTTTTGTTCGTCTCCATTGTTTTGTTCACCTATTTCTTAAACTGTACATGTAAGTTAATTAAATGGTATCTGTCTTTCTCTGAATGACTCATTTTGCTTAGCACAGTACCCCCTAAATTATCCATGTTGTTGCAAATGGCCATATTTCAGTTTTTGTGGCTGTGTATTATTCCGTTGTGTGTGTGCACGCACACACACATGCCACAGCTTCTTTATCCATTCACTTGGGTTGCTTCCTATTTTTAATTCTTTGAGGAACCTCCATAGTATTTTCCATAGTAATTGCACCGGTTCAGATTCTCATCAACAATGTACAAAGGTTCCCTCTTCTCACATCTTCACCAATACTTCTTTTCCTTTTACATTTCTATAACAGCCATTCTAACCTATCTTAGGTGTGAGATAATATCTCATTGTAGTTTTGATTTGTATTTCTCTGATGAGTAATGATGTTGAACATCTTTTCATATACCTATTGGCCGTTTGTATGTCTTCTTTCGGAAAAAAAATTTTTATTCAGGCCCTTTGCCCATTATTTCATTTGGGTTGTATTTTTGAAATCATTGATTTGTATGGGTTCTTTATATATTTTGAATTCGCTGCATGTGGTCCCAGATTTGGCCTTGACTCCTGTCACTAGCTTGTACCACTACACTCACCTTCAGCTAGCCCCCCAAGATGTGCACCTGCATCTTGGCCACAGCCCAACTGCCATCACCAGCCTCCACTGACATGTGAATTCCTATGCGGAGACCCTTCTGCCAATAACTGTACTGTTCATTGGCCATTCTGGGGGAAAAATTGACAATGTGATGCTTTGAGCAAAGGGAATATCCCAAATGTCATAAAAAGAGATAAGGCTACACAAAAAATACTTGGAATTTTTTATATGTGCATAAGGTGAACAAAATGTGTTCTGTTACTTGTGTAGTTCTTGTGACTTCTTCAAATTCATACATAATTGTGTGCCAGAAATCTTAACACAGTCAATTATTATCCCTGAAATCACAGAAAAAATGTGGTCAGTGCAAAGCATGATAGTGGCTATTGGCCAACTATGCCAAGCAAACACCAGCTCCAGGATTTTTCTTACAGTGTCCTGTGTCCAACTCCAACCTTTCCTACAAAGATCTTGAATAACTAAATCACAGTTGTAATTCCTCCATTAAAATATCCCATCATTTGCACAGTATAGGAAACCATCAACAAAACAAAAAAGTAATATACTGAATACAAGAAGATATTTGCAAAGGACATATCCAATCAGGGGTTAATATCCAAAATATAATTAAAAACTTAAACAGAACCCAAAAAGATACAAATAATCTGATTTTAAAAGGGGCAGAGGACGTGAATAAACATTTTCCCAAAGAGGACATCCACATGGGCAACAAACACATATAAGATGTCATGTGTGAACTACACTAAATATATATATTAAATATTATTTAATATTTTATTTTAATTTAATATATAATATTATAAATTTAATATATATTAAAACAGAAACATTTCATCATTTCCTCTCTTCTAGGCTCAAATTGTATTTCTATTACAGTGTGTCTCCATGTCATGTATGGTGGCAATAGTGTCATTTCACACTAGTACTAATAATGGACACCCAGAGATTATCACATCAAAGCTCTCATTTCACAAATAAAGATACTTGTTTATAAATTTATTTGGAAAGACTCCACAGTCACAATTAGACTCCTTTCCACCTTTGATTAGATTACTCCTAATTTCTTTAAATTTTCTGTAGTAGGAAAACCATCTTAACCACTCAATTCCTTGTACCAGAAATCATAATACTTCTCTCTCTCTCTCTTTGGTACTTCATCATCAGGTCTTTAGTACTGAAATCAACCTAGCAGATGAGTATAACCCCTGGAAACTATCAATTTCAATTAGAGACATTTATATGTCTTCATTAGAGTATAAACTAGAATTGTAAAGATTTATATTCTGTTTATATGCAGACAATTCAAAATTGAAATTAATTGCATTGAGTCATCTCAAGTAATGTTATTAATATCATAATAGTTATGTATATGTGTCCTTCAAAAATCAATACATAACCATGTTACATTTATCCTTGAACCAATTTGATATTCTTAAATTTTTTTAGTGTTTATTTATTTTCGGAGAGAGAGAGAGAGACAGAACGTGAGCAGGGGAGGGGCAGAGAGAGAGGAAGACACAGGATCCAAAGCAGGACCCAGGCTCCAAGCCCTTAGCACAGAGCCCAATGTGGAGCTCGAACCCATGAACTGTGAGATCATGATGTAGGCTGAAGTCAGATGCTTAACCAACTGCACCACCAAGGTGCCCCTCAATATTCTTAATTCTTGTGAATTTCATTTTCCATCCCCATGCACTTACTACAAGCAGATACGTGGAACCACACCTTCTTAACTTTGAGATTCCACATGCATGAAACTGAATCATGGATATGAGGCTCCTCATTAAAATCTTTTGAGTCCTATTGAGTTACAAGTAGTAAACAGAAGATCCAGGAAGATGATTTCATTTCGGTATAGAAAAGAATGTTAGCACTTTCAAGTAGTGGAGTACATTGGATTAGAAGATAAACTGGCCCCTATTCTAACAATAAACAAGCAGAACCTTTAAAAACCACACTTGCCAGACTATATAGGAGAGTCTAGAAATAGGAGGGAGATTGCATTAGATGGAGATGAGGCATTCGCCTTCTGATAGTCTGTGGTTCTATTTCTGCAATCTAACCCTGGACAGAGCATCCCTCAGAGCCTGGTGGACCTGCTTGTTCCGCAGAGTGTAGATGACAGGGTTCAGCAGTGGGGTCACCACTGTGTTCACAAGGGCAGCCTCCTTGTTGGAGTCCAGCCTGTTCCTTTGCTTTGGTTTCACATATATAAAGACACAGCTGCCATACATCATGGAGAGGACAAGGAGGTGAGAGGAGCAGGTGGAGAAAGCTTTCTGTCGCTCCCTGGCTGATGGGAGTCGCACAATTGTGACTACTATGTTGCTGTATGCAATGATGGTTACGATAAGGGAAGTCAAAAGGATAAACAAAGCAAGGGCGAAGGCCAACATTTCAGTAGATCTGGTGTTAGAACAAGAGAGATGAATCAGTGGCCCAAAATCACAGAAGAAGTGAGGGATGACATGAGAGCCACAGAAGGATGACTGGGAAAGCATTGTAACTGGAACCACCATGAGGACAAATCCCAAAGACAGGCAGGCAGCGACCAGACGGAAACACATCCTTGGGTTCATGATGATTGGGTAATACAGAGGTTTGCAAATGGCCAGGTACCTATCTAGGGATAATACAGCCATAAGAAAGAAAACAGTTGTTCCCAGGAAAAGAAAGACAAAGGCTTGTGTGAAGCAAGCAGCAAAAGAAATTGGTTGTCTCCCTGACAGAAAGATGGCCAGCAATTTAGGAACAACAGTAGTTATAAAACAGCATTCAAAAAAGGAGAAACTGCTGAGGAAGAAGTACATGGGTGTCTGGAGGCGGTGGTCAGCCCAGGTAACAGTGATTATGAGTAGGTTTCCCATGATGGAGGCCAAGTATGCCAGCAGGTGCACCAGGAAGAGAAATTTCCCAAGGTTCTGGATAGCAGGAAACCCCTCCAAGGTGAATTCCTGGACTTCTGTCCAGTTTCGTGTATCCCCTATCACTGACTTTTCCATTTCTTCAACTCTCTGAGTCTTTTTGTAGAATATCATGACTGAAGAATGAAGAACTTTATTTTGTTAAACATATAAAACAGTGTAGTCAAGTGGATGAATGGGAGTAGGAAGTACAGGCTTCCAGGTTTGGGATGAATAAGTCACAGGGATGAAAGGTACAGCAGAGGGAATATAGTGGTGTATGGGGACAGATGGTGGTTACACTGGTGGTAAACATAGAATAACATATAGAGTTGTCGAATCCCTATATGGTATACCTGAAATTAATGTAACATTGTGTGTCAACTATAATTCTTTTTAAATTTAAGAAATGGGAAAAAATAATAAAAAATAAAATAGTGTAGGCACAGTGACTGGATTTTAAATTATTTAAAACATATTTTATGTCTAGTTTTTATACTTTGTTAAGTAAAAATAAGTCATTTTATCTGGAATGTTTATGTTAAATCATAAAAAAGACTGCTCACATGGCTACAAGTTTTCATAAAGGATAATGTAACTTAACAGTGTTGGCCATTTTTCTACACTCTGTTGCCAAGCAGAGTGTAATATATTCTTGCAATATATTCTTTATAAGATACCACTCATATCATCAATATCATCAAAGGGTGACTACTGCAAAGGAAAACTGTAGCCTTAGGAAAAAATAGTTATAGTCTTGAGTAGGTCATCCCACAAAAAATTATTCCCCCATGATGTCCTTAGGATGTTTTAATCCATATTTGAGGTTATAACATTACTTACAAAAACCTTCTTATGGTCCCAGAGGCAGCCCTCTAAAGTGAGAGCACTAGAGCAGCAGACGGCCTCTAATTACACTGCGGGAGACAGAGGCCAGGCCATTTTCCTAACAGAGCTTGAGGCCAGTCAATAAGAAAGGAGAGTTTTCCCTTCCTCCTGTGCTAAGTGGTCAGTCTAAGGAGAATCTCTATCTTCTGACCCTTTTAGTCCATACTTTTAGAGATACTAGCCTGAGGCTAGAAAGAGAAATGACATGCCTTGACTCTGGCAATTATTTTCTGATTCATTGTCTCTTCTATTATCCACCTAGATAAAATATTCTGTTACCCTTTAAATCTATAAACTTCTGTATGCCAGGCTTTGTCACTCTGGTCAACTAGTGGTCATCTGAGATTTCTGAACTAGTTCTGGTTTAGCCAAACCCCATTACTTTAAGCATAGTAAGTCAGCTTGAAGAGGAACAGATTCTATTTCAGTGCACAATAAATTAATGGCAAAATAACTCAATCACACTAAGGCCATATACTTACCCAGATGCAACTCACAGTAAGCAGAACTTGGTCTTCCTTTCTTTCACTCTTCCAGCAACCAAAATGCTGGTTTAGGCACTTAGAAATGTGTGTGTGTGTGCATGTGTGTGTGTGTGTGTGTGTGTGTGTGTGTGTGTGAGAGAGAGAGAGAGAGAGAGAGAGAGAGAGAGAGAGAGAGAGAAAGAGAATATTTGCATTTGAAATGACCCTAATTTGTCCTAGAGAAAAGTCCAAAATGTGGATGCTTCTTCATACAAAATCAGAACTTACCAAAACTGGGGTAAAACAAAGTGAAAGCTCCATGTCAATCTTGCCTGGTGAAATCCTGGGAAAGAAAGGAGAGCACATACATATAGTCCCCAGTATTCTACTGGCATCTCAGAATGAGTTAATTTGGAATTCCAAAAAGCTTTCATACCTTCCTTATAGGCTCCAGGTTCTCCAAACTCCCATTCTGCTCCTGCATCAACCACACCAGCAGGAGACCCTGCTTGCTGGACAAATGCTCATTTGTCATTAGCCTCCTCACTCAAACTGGTCTCTTGTACACAGTATTCTTCTTAAATGAATTCCAGGGCAGGTAAAATGCATTTCTACCTCCTGACTTCTCTAGGTTGAGAAGAATACACATGTCACTGGAAGCTGAGATAAAAATGAATTTAATTTCACCATCATATTTTTAGCATTGGACTCTCTTAACACCAATCAGGATCCACCAGGGCCAGCTGGCGGGCCCCAGACACGCTACACCTCATTAGAAGACAGAACAAAGCTATTTAAAGGTCAATGTCCCTCTAGGATCCCTGTGGCTACTAATTGGGATTTGTTAAAAAAAAATCCTCCAAGAGTCTATAAAGTCCCAACTGCATTGTGTTACCAACATAGAGTTGAAAGCTCAAGTGGAAATTTGGAGCTGCACCTGGGGTAATAAGATGAAGCTCTCTCTTACTCTGCCAGAGCACTGTCAAAGAACACAGATAAAACTAAAAGTTTAAATAAGAGCTAAATACCCAGGCTTCCGTTGATAATAATTTGTCATGCTGAAAACAAGGAAGAGGTCGACTAGAATAAAAGAAGACAATTAATGTCCATCAACATCTAGATATTAGAATTACTTGACAGGGTTTGAAGCAGCCATCACAAAAATGCTCCAATGAGCAATAACAAACATGCTTGAAAAAAATTTAAAAATAGAAATCCTCAGTCAAAAAATAAAAGGCATGAATTAGAACCAAATGAAAAATTTTGAACTGAAAAATATCATAATTAAAAATTTTAAAACATTCAGTGGATGTACTAACAGCAGCATGCAGAGGATAAAGGAACAAATCATGAACTCAAGATAGAATAGTAGAAATTACCAGTCTGAACAACAGGAAGAAAATAGACTGGGAAAAAAATAGATACAGCCTCATGGACTTGTGGAACTCTAACAAAAGATCTAACAGTTGTATCATTGGAGACTGAAAAAGAGAACAGAATTGGACTGGAAAAGGACTTGGAAGAAACAAAGGCTGAAAACTTCTTAAGTTTGTCAAACAATGTAACTTACAAATTCAAGAACCTGAACGCATTCTAAATAGGATGAAGCAAAAGAAATCCACACCTTTTTTGTTTTTGATTCCCTTGCCTCTGGGGATGTGTCGAGGAAGACATTGCTGCGATTGAGGTCTAGGAGGCTATTTCCTGCTTTTTCCTCAAGGGTTTTTATGGTTTCCTGTCTCACATTCAGATCCTTTATCCATTCTGAGTTTATTTTTGTGAATCGTGTCAGGAAGGGGTCTAATTTCATTTTTCTACATGTTGCTGTCCAGCTCTCCCAACACCACCAGTTGAAGAAGCTGTCGTTTTTCCATTGGACACTCTTTCCTGCTTTGTCAAAGATTAATTGGCCATATACTTGTGGGTCCAGTTCTGGGTTCTCTATTCTATTCCATTGGTCCATGTATCTGTTTTTGTGCCAATACCATACTGTCTTGATGATGACAGCTTTGTAGGAGGGGCTAAAGTCTGGGATTGTGATGTCTCCCGTTTTGGTTTTCTTCTTCAATATTACTTTGGCTATTTGGGGTCTTTTGTAGTTCCAACTGGGACCTCATCAAGATAAAAAGCTTCTGCAAGGCAAAGGAAACAATCAAGAAAACT
>NC_043701.1:148612793-148618171 GCF_006229205.1 Suricata suricatta | reverse complement strand
AACTCCATACACGAAAAATGAATGATCCAGTGAAGAAATGGGCAGAACACCTGAATAGACATCCAGATGGCCTACAGGCACATGAAACGATGCACAGTGTCACTCATCATCAGGGAAATTCAAATCAAAACCACACTGAGATACCACCTCACATCAGTCAGAGGCGCTAAAATGAACAAATCAAGAGACTATAGACGCTGGCGAGGGTGTGGGGAGCACAGGCACCCTCCTACACTGTTGGTGGGAATATAAACTGGTGCAGCCGCTCTGGAAAACAGTGTGGAGGTTCCTCAAAAAACTATTGATAGAACTCCCCTATGACCCAGCAATAGCACTGCTAGGGATTTACCCAAGGGATACAGAAGTGCTGACGCATAGGAGCACATGTACCCCAATGTTCATAGCAGCACGTTCAACAATAGCCAAATCATGGAAAGAGCCTAAATGTCCATCAACTGATGAATGGATCAAGAAGATGTGGTATATATATACAATAGAGTACTATATGGCAATGAGGAAGAATGAAATATGGCCATTTGTAGCAAAGTGGATGGACCTTGAGGGTGTCATGCTAAGCAAAAAAGTCAGGCAGAGAAGGATAGATACCATATGTTTGCATTCATAGGTCTAAAAGGAGACCTGGCAGGGGACCGTGGGGAGAGGAAGGGGGAAAGAGAGTGGGGGAGAGTGAGGGACACAGATCAAGGGAGACTACTGAATACTGAAAATGAACCATGGACTGAAGGGGGAGGGGGCACTTGTGGAGAGAAGCACTGGGTGTTATATGGAAACCAATTTGACAATAAACTATTAAAAAAAAAAAAGAAATCCACACCAAGACATGTCATATTCAAACTTCTGGTAATTGAAGAGAAAGAAAAATTTGAAAGCATGAAGAGAGAAACAACACTTTACCCATGGGAAAGAACAATTCAAATGACAGTAAATTTCTCATTAGAAAACACAGAGGCCAGAAAGAAGTAGCACAATATTTTTCAAGTGCTGAAAGAAAAGTATTGCCAATACACAGAATCCTACATCCAGGGAAAACATCCTTTAGGAATGGGGAAATAATGACATCCTCATATGAAGGAAAACTAAAAGAGTTTCTCACCAGCATACCTATCCTAAAAGAATGACCAAAGGAAGTTCTCTAAACATATAGGAAAAGATATCTAGACAAAACACTAAAAACGCTATACAAAAAGATATACTCAAAAGCGTTATAGATAAATCAAAAGTGAATTATTAAAAAAGCGTTCAAGTAACCCACATGAAGGCAGGAAAAAGAAAGCATGGAAATGATAAACAAACAAAAAACAAAATGTAAACTTGTGGACTTAACTCTAAGACATCAAAAATTACACTAGATTAAATATGAAAACACCAATTTAAATATTGACAAATATTTTTAAAATATAACCCAATTATACGATGCCTATAAACACTCACTTTGAATATAGCAATATAGGCAGTTTGAAAGTAAAAGGATGGGAAAACATTTCCATGCAAATATTTATCAAGTATAGTATCAGACACAGTCGACCTCAGAGCAAAGAAAATTACCAAAGTCAAAGAGGGACATTACACGATGATGAGAACATCAATCCATCAAGAAGCCACAGCAATCCTAAGTGTGTGCATCAAACAAGAGAGCTGCAAAATACATAAACTAAAAACTGATAGAACTGAAAGACAAAAAAAAAAAACCAATTAACATTACATTTGGATACTTCACCATCCCTCTCTCAACAATTGATAGAACAAGTAGACAAAAAAATACAGAAACGATGTGGAAGAAACCAACATCATCAACCATCAGGCTCTAACTAACAATTGTAGTATACCCACCCAACAACAAAGAAATCACATTACTTTTTCTTTTTTGCTAAAACTTGGTTTATATTTTTTCATAAAATATTACTACATGTAACATTAGATCCAAACATTTGCTTAATCTTTTTTTCATATAGTTTATTGTCAAGGTGGTTTCCATATAAGACCCAGTGCTCTTCCCCACAAGTTCCCTCCTCCATGACTATCACCCCCCTCACCCTTTCCCCTCACCCTTCAGCCCTCAGTTTGATTTCAGTATTCAAGAGTCTCTCATGATTTGTATTCCTCCCTCTCCTTAACTTTTTCCCCCTTCCCTTCCCCATGGTCCTCTGTTAGGTCTCTCCTGTTAGACCTATGAGTGAAAAACATACAGTATCTCTCCTCCACCTGACTTATTTCGCTTAGCATGACACCCTCGAGGTCCATCCACTTAGCTACAAATGGCCAGATTTCATTCTTTCTCATTGCCATGTAGTTCTCCATTATGTATATATACCACATCTTCTTGATCCATTCATCAGTTGGTGGTCATTTAGGCTCTTTCCATGATTTGGCTATTGTTGAAAGTGCCGCTATAAACATTGGGGTATGCGTGCCCCTATGCATCAGCACTTCTTTATCTTTTGGGTAAATACCCAGAAGTGCCACTGCTGGGTCATAGGGGAGTTCTACTGATAGTTTTTTGAGGAACGTCCACACTGTTTTCCAGAGCAGCTGTACCACACTTTCAAGTGCCTATAAAACATGCTGACCACATTGACCTTGGTCAAGTTCTGGTGAAAGCTCTCTTCCTGGCTTGCAGACAACAACCCTCTCCAATGTCCTCACACAATAGAGATAATTCTGATGTCTCTACTTCTTCTTTTAAGAGCATCAGCTCTAGCAAATTAAGACACTACCCTTATGATCTCACTTAACTTTAATCACCTTCTTAAATTTCCTATATCCAATATAGTTAAATGGGGGATTAGGCATCAACATATAAATTTGGGAGAGGGGACATAGTTTAGTCTATAGCATGCCCTGATACTAAAACCAAAGACCGTATATAAAGAAAACTACAGGTTGAATTTCATAATATAGATGCAAAAATTTTTAACACAAAATTAGTAAGAATTCAGCAATATATACAAAGAAATCTATACCATGGCAAAGTGAGGTTTATTCCAGGAAATACAGCTCAGCTAGAAAGATTCCCACTCAGAATCTTTGCTAGTTGCAGCCTGACAATAACTGGGGCTGGAGTCAAAGGTCTCATCACGTACATAACTGGTACCTGAGCTACACAGATTCAGGGAGCTAGGGGCTCCTCCAGTATCTATGTCTCTATACAGTTCTAGATGCTCTCTCATCATGGTGGCTTCAGAATAGATATCTTATGTGATGGCTTAAAAGTGAATATCCCAACAGACAGAACCAGACAGAAGAAGCAACACTGCCTCTGTTCTCCTAGACTTGGATATCATGCCACATCACTTCCACCAAAGAATATTCTATTCTTTCCCTTTCTCTGTCTTTGATTATCTTTGTCATTGCCTTTTCTCACCTCTTCAAAATTCACTCTTCCATCCCCCACCAAACCACCAAAACCCCCAAATTCTTCTTATATTCTTAGACAAAGAATTCTCTTTTTTCTAGTTATTCTTTGTGGATTTTGTTTGAGACAAAGTCAGGGGAAAGAAGAGGTAGCATTCACCTTTTCACAACAAAAAGAGGGTTATCATGTAAGACCAGTGCATTATTCCAGATTCTTACTCCTTCTCTGTGATAAGTACATATCCATGTCCTTTGCCATGTGATGTAGCAATACTTGTCGTCTCTAGAGCAGGCCAAGTATGTTTCCTCATCCCACTGATGTAGGGATAGATTAGTTGAATGTTAGTAGACATGATACAAGTCAAGGCTTTAAATGGATTTGTTTGGTTTGGCTTGGTTTCTTGCACTACATACATCCATCAGCCATGAGCAGATCATGCTCCAATTGGCCACATATCTCTGAATTCTGAGAAGACTTGTGCAGCACAACTGAAGCTAACCTTCACCCAGAGCCACAGCCATCCTATTGCATCATATCCCAGCCAATCTAAAAATTTTGCATGAATAAAAGATATACTTATCCCTGCACACTACTGAATTTGGGAATTAGTACACATTATCACACACACAAAATTACCAAAAACCATAGTAATAGTGAGGCTTTAACACCTCTAAATGCAAAATAAAATGTGAGCAGTCTGTTTAAATTAGCAAATACTTCCTTTTCTGTTTGTGGGTAAAAAATTATCAAAGTTCTTTCCTTTTCTGCATGTTGACCTGATCTTTTATTTACTTTATAGCTCTGTTCCCCTGTAAATCTCATAAATATGAAAAACCAATTGTGACCCATGAGTGGTTGACTGCTTCTACATATGAGGAACTAATACCTGATGAAAAACCATAATGATGGGCTTCCCTTACCTTAGAAGTCACTTGTACTAGGTTGCAAGGGATGACATAACAAATTACCACGAACTGGGTGGCTTAAAGCAACAGCAACTTATTTTATCATAGTCCTAGATGTTAGAAGTTTGAAATTAATGTATCACTAGAGCCATGCTCTCTATGAAGACTCAAGGAAAGGATCTTTCTTTCCCTTTTATTGCTTGTGGCGGTTGATGGCAGTCTTTGACACACTCCAATGTCTTTCTCTCTCTCTCTTCATCTGGTCTATCCTGTATGTCTCAATATCTGTATATCTTGTCCTCTTCTTTGAAGGACACCAGTAATATTGGAGTAAGGGCCCAACTTACTCATCTTAACTAAATACATCTGCAACAACCCTGTTTCCAAGAAGGGTCATATTTAACGTTCCAGAATGAACATGAATTTTGAAAAGACACTATTCAAAAGAAATTGGCCTTTGAGGGACACTGGGGCTTTTAAGCCAAGGTATATATGCCAACATGTAGATCTTGTCTCCTTCCACCTGAGATGTCACCTTGGGGAGCCAAAGATAATAGCTCCTGGGTGACTGTGTAGACTACTGCAAGGACAACTCCCACTGAAGAAGGATGCTTGACACTATCCTTCAGGTAAGTTATATCCTTAAGGTGAATTCAGCCAATGATCTAAATGCTTATTGAGTCTTACTTGATTGCTCAGTTGGGCACTGTTACAAGTTTAACTCAACAATGTTAAGAAATTACTTCGGTTATCCATTTTACATTCTGTACATATATGAAGCCAATGTCCAAATTGACTCTACGAAAACTTAGGAGTGCCTATGTTGGTACGGCATTAGTGGGAGGTTGAATGAGAACTTCAGTCATATAGAAGAAAATCCTATTAACAGAGCAGAAACAATTCAAATTGTGTACTTTTATCATAAGAAATCATATGTCTAAATACTTTATTTTTTAATAGTTTATTGTCAAATTGGTTTCCATATAACATCCAATGCTTCTCCCCGCAAGTGTCCCCCACCATGACCATCACCCCCTCCCTCCCTCCCCCTCCCCCTTCAGTCCATGGTTTGTTTTCAGTATTCAGTAGTCACCCTTGAT
>NC_043701.1:148611264-148612693 GCF_006229205.1 Suricata suricatta | reverse complement strand
AACCAGGGGGAACGGAGGAGGGAGAGAGAGTTGGGGAGAGAGAGGGATGCAGAACTTGAGAGACTATTGAATGCTGAGAATGAACTGAGGGTTGGGGGGTAGGGGGGAGGGGGGAAGACAGGTGGTGGTGATGGTGGAGGGCACTTGAGGGGAAGAGCACTGGGTGTTGTATGGAAAACAATTTGACAATAAAATATTACGGAAAAAAAAAAACCTACCGCTAATGACTCAGTGTGATCACTAGATTTTCAACATGCTATGAAGAGCAATTATTGTTATTCATCTTGGTTTCTTGCAATTTTTGTGTTTTCTACATTTTGTAATGGAATTTAAAAAAAAAATGAAAACTACTTAGTTGAGTATTGTGTCATTAAGAGCACATTACTCATGTGGCGAAACAAAATTCATTTGATCTATATCCTTAGAAAATTGGTAATTCAGTTAAGCATTCACTAGTGCTTATGATGATGAATGTAAAAATAAAAGGCAGAAGAGCATTGCATTTCAGGGTGTGGTGTAGAGGTACAGCGAAGACATGTACAGTGGGGAAGGAATGCTACACTGGTGGAGAAGATCTGGGTTCAACTTCACACTCTTTCAGAACACTCAACCCACTTCAGCTGTAGTTTCCTTCTAAGTGTAACAGGGACAATAAATGAACCTAGAGATGCTGTCAAGACTGAACAAGAGAATTGAAGACAATGCTATCAAGTGCTATGTAAGTTTAAGATAATACTGCTGGTGAGTGATCACTGAGGATAGGAGCAGCTAAGGAAACTCGGATGTCACAGCCCCTCACCCCTGCCTGCCTCAGGGTGATGTGTGTGGAGAGAAGCTAGAAAGGGTAGGTGGGGGTGAAGATGCAGGAGCGGTGGATTCAATTCTCTAGCAGCCGTGGGATGGGCAAATGAGAAGCCACTGTGGTGGTTTCTGCTGTGGAGTGGATCCTGTTTACCTTAGGAAGCCTCAGGCTCATGAGAGATACCATCTCTGTTCAGGGAAGGCCAAATGAAGGAGTTCCTGATGATGGATGGACCTTTCCTTAGTCCTGGATTCTCTCCCAGCTTCCCAGAGCCTGTCATCATTCAGTCCCCGATTTTCTTTCCTGCTCTTTCAAATGCAAACAGGTCCATTTTCATTTTCAGATCACTTCTCTTTCCTGTTCAGTTGAGCCTGTCTCAGGCTCTGTACGTCTGAGTCCTATGTGAGCAGCTGCTCCTTCTCTCTGTAGCCTCTAGATCCAGGTCGCATCCCTCCCTGCCAGAGTGCTGTCTTGCTCAGAGTTTGCCTTCTCAGGATCAGATGCATTCTTTTCCTTCAACAGTCACGATATGAGGGTTTTTTTGTTTTTGTTTTATTTTGTTTTTGGCTCCTTTTGTAGGAACCACCACCAATTTGCCTTTCTTAGCTAAGACAGGGAAGCTGCTCT
>NC_043701.1:148609675-148611164 GCF_006229205.1 Suricata suricatta | reverse complement strand
GCCTCTAGATCCAGGTCGCATCCCTCCCTGCCAGAGTGCTGTCTTGCTCAGAGTTTGCCTTCTCAGGATCAGATGCATTCTTTTCCTTCAACAGTCACGATATGAGGGTTTTTTTGTTTTTGTTTTATTTTGTTTTTGGCTCCTTTTGTAGGAACCACCACCAATTTGCCTTTCTTAGCTAAGACAGGGAAGCTGCTCTTGCTTCTGTATATGTTATCTCTTAAAATTAGTCCTTGTGATTTAGTGCAGACAAACTCATGACTCCACTGGCATCCAGCAGGCAACATTTTCTATGCCTGGCTGACTATGCCTTCACATTATCGATTCTTTGAAGAGTCACAGAGAAGAACTGTTAGAACTTCCATTTCTCTGCTTTTTGTCTTTGATAATGTCTATCAGTTAATGGAAGCCTATCCTTTCTTTGAATGTTTTCCTAACCACAAGCCTTTACCCTTTTGGCCTGCCTGACTCAAGCACATCTTATGTAAGTGTTCCACCAGACTAGTCTGCCAATGCCAACGGCCATATGGTAAGGGGTCTGGCTGAGGGAGATAAGATATGAGCCTGTGGTGCATCCAGCTCCCCTTCTGTGGAGGCTGCTTTATGGACCGAAGTGTTAATCACATTCCTATCCTTTGGCTCCAAACAACAAGGTAGTTGTACTCTTGTGTTTTACGTTGGCTTTCATTTTTCTTCAGCTGAGGAATGGATCCTTGGGTTCAGCTACACCAGGGGTCTGTCACCTTTGACATTGTTGACTTTTGGGCTGAATCACTGTGGGAGCTGTTTTGTGCATCATAAGATAGTTAGCATCCTTGGCCTCTGCCAACTAGATGCCAGTAGAACCACCCCAGTTGTGACAACCAGGAGTGTCTCTATACATTGCCAGAGCTCCTTGGGGTGAGGAAACAGAAAAGTTGTTTCTGGATGAGAACCACTGAACTAGAGCCAACCAGCATCTCTTACTTTTGGGGTTTGTGGTTGCTGGTATGCCACTTCCACCACGACTGCCCCCAGCTAATGTGAAAGCTGCTGTGTGTCAGGTCTGGGGACCAAGTACTGCCACAACTTATCTCTGGTTTTCCAGTAACACTATGAGACTAGGTAATACATCCAAGTTACATAATGAGGGGGAGGTGGATGTCGGATTTCCATGAAAGTTCCACGAATTTAAAGTGTATGCTCTTACCCACCACAGTATATATTAGGGTCCATCATGGACTCCACCTCTGACACTGTTAATGCTTGGGGACAAGAGACTTTGTGAGCAGGTAGCAAGCCCAGTGCAGCTCTTGTCCAAATGATAATGGGTCTGGAAGAGCAATCTTTTTGAAAATGTTTTGAGAGGTAACAACTGGCCTCAGCAGAGGACACAGATTAAGATCCTACTAACTTTTGTCAGAGCTGCTGAATTGGTGCAGTGATGTCTGTCACTTACTTAACAAAAGGAGAGACCTGATCCATTTCTCCAGATACGGATTTCTGAGAG
>NC_043701.1:148607880-148609575 GCF_006229205.1 Suricata suricatta | reverse complement strand
GCCCTTGTCTGAAGAAAGCCCTACAGTTAGAGGCTGGATCCCTCTCTGCCCTGGTCTGAGGATTTTCTCTTCTCCAGATACAGTCCTGTGTTTCCCAGCTGCTCTTTCTCTTCCCTTTGTCTCTCCGCAGAAGTGGATCCTCACCACCCCCCAATCCCGGGCCCATGCCACCTGTTTTATCTCCCTCAGTTCACAATCAAACAACTATGGGACTGTCCAGCTTTCCCATTTTCTCCCTGGTAGACTCAGTCTCTTTTCCTCCCAGACTCTTGGGATTCAAAGTCCTTTGGCTTCAGCCCTTCTTTGTTTGAGACACACAGGAAGTGTGGATCCCCCTACTTCTCCACGATGTTGGCCCCCATGTTCAATGTTTGTTTATTTTTAAGAGACAGAGAGGGGCTCCTGGGTGGCTTAGCCAGTTAAGTGTCCAACTTCAGCTCAGGTCATGAACTCACGGTTCATGGGTTTGAGCCCCTCATCCTGCTCTGCACTGACGGCTCAGAGCCTAGAGCCTGATTCTGATTTCGTCTCCCTTTCTCTCTGCCCTGCCCTCCTTGCACACTCTCTCTCTCTCTCTCTCTCTCTCTCTCTCACTCTCTCTCTCTTTTCTCTCTCTCTCTCTCTCACAGTCTCTCTCTTTCTCTCTCTCTCTCTCTCTCTCAAAAATAAATAAAAACATTAAATTTTTTTAAAACGAGACAGGCAGAGTGCAAACAGGGAAGGGGCAGAGAGAGAGAGAGTGGGATATGCAGAATTTGAAGCAGGCTACAGACTCTGCTCTGTCAGCACAGAGCCTAGTGCAAGGCTCGAACCCACCAGCTGTGAGATCATGACCTGAGCTGAAGTCGGACACTTAACCAACTGAGCCACCAGGTACTCCAGATCTTCCCTCTTTAAATGAGGACATAATACAACAAAGAATAATAGAAAGATTCTAAAAAATAGAAATGTGGTAGCAGACAGTGTAGGGACCTTGGGACTTGAGGAATGACATGGCAGTCATTTCCCAGGGTTTCCTTATTGACTTTTATATATCCCAGACAGGATGCTTCAGAAGCCTCAGAACTGATAGACTTTTTTAAATAGTTCCAAAAAACCAAAAACAAAAACAAAAATCCTTTTCTCCCTAACCCAAACCGGGAGAAGAATGCCGTAATAACAGAATTCTTATTAAAACTAACTCTACTCCAGCTAGGGGTTTATTGATTTTGTTTATTTTTTCAAAGAACGAACTCCTGGTTTCATTAATCGATAAACCTCTAGCCAGGCTCCTCAGAAAAAAAAGAGAGAGCACCCAGATAGACAAAATCATGAACGAAGAAGGATCTATTCTTTCCTTTTATACCTTGTGGTGGTTGATGGCAGTCTTTGACACACTCCAATGTCTTTCTCTCTCTTCATCTGGTCTATCCTGTATGTCTCAATATCTGTATATCTTGTCCTCTTCTTAGAAGGACACCAGTAATATTGGAGTAAGGGCCCAACTTACTCATCTTAACTAATTACATCTGCAACAACCGTTTCCAAGAAGGGTCATATTTAACGTTCCAGAATGAACATGAATTTTGAAAAGACACTATCCAAGAGAAATTGGCCTTTGTGGGACACTGGGGCTTTTAAGCCAAGGTATATATGCCAACATGTAGATCTAGTCTCCTTCCACCTGAGATATCACCTTGGGGAGCCAAAGATAAT
>NC_043701.1:148606202-148607780 GCF_006229205.1 Suricata suricatta | reverse complement strand
TAGAGGTACAGAGAAGACATGTACAGTGGGGAAGGAATGTTACACTGGTGGAGGAGAAGATCTGGGTTCAAATTCAGATCTTTCAGAACAGTCAACCCACTTCAGCTGTAGTTTCCTTCTAAGTGTAGCAGGGACAATAAAAGAACCTAGAGATGCTGTCAAGACTGAACAAAAGAATTGAAGACAATGCTATCAAGTGCTATCTATGTTTAAGATAATACTGCTGGTGAGTGATCACTGAGGATAGGAGCAGCTAAGGAAACTCAGAAGTCACAGCCAGTCACCCCTGCCTGCCTCAGGGTGATGTGTGTGGAGAGAAGCTAGAAAGGTTAGGTGGGTGTTAAGATGCAGGAGCAGTGGATTCAACTCTCTAGCAGCCGTGGGATGGGCAAATGAGAAGCCACTGTGGTGGTTTCTGCTGTGGAGTGGATCCTGTTTACCTTAGGAAGCCTCAGGCTCATGAGATATAACATCTCTGTTCAGCAAAGGCAAAACGAAGGAGTTCCTGATGATGGATGGACCTTTCCTTAGTCCTGGATTCTCTCCCAGCTTCCCAGAGCCTGTCATCTTTCAGTCCCCAATTTTCTTTCTTGCTCTTTCTAATGCAAACAGGTCCATTTTCATTTTCAGATCACTTCTCTTTCCTGTTCAGTGAGCCTGTCTCAGGCTCTGTACATCTGAGCCCTATGTGAGCAGCTGCTCCTTCTCTCTGTGGCCTCTAGATCCAGGTCGCATCCCTCCCTGCCAGAGTGCTGTCTTGCTCAGAGTTTGCCTTCTCAGGATCAGATGCATTCTTTTCCTTCAACAGTCACGATATGAGGTGTTTTTGTTTTTGTTTTTGTTTTATTTTGTTTTTGGCTCCTTTTGTAGGAACCACCACCAATTTGCCTTTCTTAGCTAAGACAGAGAAGCTGCTCTTGCTTCTGTATATGTTATTTCTTAAAATTAGTCCTTGTGATTTAGTGCATACAAATTCATGACTCCACTGGCATTCAGCAGGCAACATTTTCTATGACTTGCTCACTATGCCTTCACATTATCGATTCTTTGAAGAGCCACAGAGAGGAACTGTTAGAACTTCCATTTCTCTGCTTTTTGTCTTTGATAATGTCTATCAGTTAATGGAAGCCTATCCTTTCTTCGAACGTTTTCCTAACCACAAGCCCTTACCCTTTTGGCCTGCCTGACTCAAGCACATCTTACGTAAGTGTTCCACCAGACTAGTCTGCCAGCACCAACAGCCATATGGTAAGGGGTCTGGCTGAGGGAGATAAGATATGAGCCTGTGGTACATCCAGCTCCCCTTCTGTGGAGGCTGCTTTATGGACCGAAGTGTTAATCACATTCCTATCCTTTGGCTCCAAACAATGAGGTAGTAATACTCTTGTGTTTTACATTGGCTTTCATTTTCCTTCAGCTGAGGAATGGATCCTTGGGTTCAGATACACCAGGGGTCTGTCACCTTTGACATTGTTGACTTTTGGGCTGAATCATTGTGGGAGCTGTTTTGTGCATCATAAGATAGTTAGCATCCTTGGCCTCTGCCAACTAGATGCCAGTAGAACCACCCCAGTTGTG
>NC_043701.1:148604928-148606102 GCF_006229205.1 Suricata suricatta | reverse complement strand
TGCAAGAGAAAAGTGACAAAAGTCTGACATGGCTGGTGCTTTGGCCAGACTGGGAGATCTGGGTGTGACTGGAGCTTTGACTTCGAGATGTGCGACAGGAGGGAAAACATTGTCTAGAGAGGTGGTAGTTCCAGGAGGGGCAGTTGGGGGTCTTTAATAAATCAGATCTGCCTTTTAGAAAGCTTCATTAACAATTTTTAATGTTTATTTATTTTTGAGAGACAGAGAGGGAGGGAGTGAGAGGGAGGGAGTGGGAGAGAGAGAGATGGTACAAACAGGGGAGGGGCAGAGAGAGAAAGGGACAAAGAATCTGAAACAGACTCCAGTCTCTGAGCTGTCAGCTCAGACTCCAGTCTCTGAGCTGTCAGCACAGAGCCTGACTTGGGGCTCGAACTCACAAACTGTGAGAGCATGACCTGAGCTGAAGTCAGACACTTAACAAACTGAGCCACCAGGTGCCCCTAGAAAAATTCTTAAGTGGAAGAATTAGCAAATACAGAGAAACAAAGGTAAAGAAATTAACTCAACTATAATATGTCTCCACTGTTGTCTATTATTCACCAGTTGGTTTTTCTCTATAGGTATAAATAGAAACATGATATTTTTTGTTAAACTAGAAGTAAGATCCTAAGGTACATCCTACTTTTGGACTTCATTCATGCTTTTTGATAAACATCAGTAAAACACTTCTAAAGTATCATTTTGATACATGTAGAGAGCATCATGCTAGATTAATATATCATAATATACTGACCTTTAAGATCATAGGTTGCTGTTACGTTTTCAGGTTTATAAATAATGCTGTGATGATACCTTGAAGATGGACTTAATTATTTCTGTGGGATAACTTCCTAGAAGTGAAAGGATTGAGCCAGAATCTTGGCACCTTGGCCTTCATCTTGGCATCCATGCTAATGTTAGTCAAAACCATGCTTTTCACTTTACCAAATCATGGTTCATAAAGGATGGATTATCGGCTGAACTTGCATTTCTTTGAGGCTGAATGATGCTTTATGAATTTAATCGGTCATTTGTACTTATTTTTTATGAGCTACATGTTCCCACCCTTTACCTAATGTCGTATCGTTATGTTTCTCTTCATTGAGAAGTCCTAGCACCTCTGTATAGTATTTCTCATGCCATGGTGTCAGGTCTGAACGAAACAGCAGCAGCC
>NC_043701.1:148599908-148604828 GCF_006229205.1 Suricata suricatta | reverse complement strand
GTTTGATGGAAAGGTTTACAAAGAGGACACTCAAAGAAATAAGCTGAACTAATTACATTTTGTATCTAGCAAAAGGGGTGGTGAGCTGACATCAACACATATTTCAAATCGTTCTACTTTTCTAGATAGTGCCTTCATGGCTCTCCAAAACCAATATTTATTCACATTTTTTGATGTAGTCTCAATTGTTTATAATTGGTTTGTTTTTTTTTTTTTTACCTTGTTTCAGCAACATATCTAGAAAGAAATTACTTTGGCCTATGTCAAAGAGGTGACTGCCTGTGTTCTCCTCTAGGATCTGATGATTTTCTGTCTCATGTTTAGATCATTCATTCATTTTGAAGTTATCTTTGTGTATGGTGAATGAAGGCATTGCGGTTTCGTCCTTTTGCATGTTACTGTCCAGTTTCCTCAAAACCATTTGTTGAAAAGACTGTCTTTTTTCCATTGGATATTCTTTCCTGCTTTGGTAAAGATTAGATGACAATGTAGTTGTGGTTCAGTTCTGCATTTTCTATTGTTTCATTGATCGATGTGTCTATTTTTGTTCTATTACCACATTGTTTTGTTTATTACAGCTTTGTAATGTAGCCTGAAATCCAGAACCATGGTGCCTCCAGCTTTGTTTTGCATTTTCAAGGTTGCTGTGGGTATTTGAGATCTTTTGTGGTTCCATACAAATTTCAGAATTGTTTGTTCTAGCTCTGTGAAAAATACTACTGGTATTTTTATATGGATTACATTAAATGTGTAGATTTTTATCCATGAACATGAGTGTCTTTCCATTCCTCTGTGTCCTTGCAATTTTTTTCATCAGTGTTTTATAGTTTTCAGAGTATAGGTCTTTCACTTCTTTGATTAGGTTTATTCCTCAGTATCTTATTGTTTTTGTCGCACTGGTAAGTGGGATTGATTTCTTAATTTCTCTTTCTTCTGTTTCATTACTGGTGTCTAGAAATTCCTTCCTCCATGGTCGTCTGTTAAGTTTCTCGAGATCCACATATAAATGAAAACATATGTTACCTGTCTTTCATTATTTAGAATTCTTGAATCCATGTTCATCAGGGATATTGGCCTACATTTCTCCTTTTTAGTGGAATCTTTGTCTAGGTTTGGTTTCAAGGTAATGCTGGCCTGATAGAATGAGTTTGGAAGTTTCCTTCTATTTCTATTTTTTGGAACAGTTTGAGAAGAACAGGTATTAACTCTTCCTTAAAAGTTACAAGTCACCCGTGAAGCCATATGGCCCTGGACTTTTTAGGGGAGGAAACTTTATTACTGATTCAAATTCTTTTCTGATTTCAAATTCTTGAAATTCTCTTCAGTTTTTTTTCAAGTTTTCTATTTCCTCCTGCTTCAGTTCAGGGTGTTTATATGTTTCTAAAAATTTATCCATATCTTCCAGATTGTCCAATTTATTGGCGTATAATTTTTCTTAATATTGTCTTCTTTTTGTTGTTCTAAAAATTGTGGTTTATTTTAGTTTTAAATGTTTATTTATTTTGAGAGAGAGGGCACACTCATGAGCAGGGGAGGGGCAGAGGAACCCCAGCAGGCTCCACACTGTCAGTGTGCAAGCCTGATGTAGGGCTCCATCTCATGGAACCACGAGATGAACTGAGCCAAAATCAAGTTTCAGATGTTTAATCAACTGAGCCACTCAGGTGCCCCCATAATATTCTCTTCTGGCTGTTTGAATTTCTTTGCTGTTAGTTTTTATTGCTTCTCTCTAACCTGTGATTTTATTTATTTGGGTACTTTCTCTATTTTCTTTTTGATAAGCTGGCTGGAGGTTTATTAATTGTATTAGTTTTGTCAAGGAACCAGCTCTTGGTTTCATTAATCTGTGCTACTCTTTTGGGGAGGCGTTCTATATCATTTATTTCTGCTTTAATCTTTATCTTCCTGCTTCTGCTGGCTTTAGGTTTCATTTATTTTTCTTTTTCTAACTCCTTCAGGTGTAATATTTGGTTGTTTATTTGAAATTTTTCTTACCTCTTCAGGTAGACCTGTATTACTATATAATTTCCTCTTGGAATTGGTTTTGCTCCATCCCAAAGATTTTGGCCCATTGTTTTTCCACTTTCACTTGTTTCCATATATATTTTTATTTTTTTTTAATTTTCCTGGTTGACTCATTCATTCTTCTGGAGCATGTTCTTGAACCTCCATGTATTTGTGGTGTTTCCAAACTTTTTCTAGTGATTGACTTCAAGTTTCATGGCATTGTACCCAGAAAAAAATGTGTGCTATTATTTCCATCTTTTTGTGTTTGTTGAGGTCTGATTTGCTACCACTATGTGGTCTCTTCTGGAGAATCTCCCATTTGCACCTAATCTCTTTGTATTTGTTGAGGCCTTCTTTGTGACCTAATATGTGATGGATTCTGGAGACTATTCCATTTGCACCTGAAAAAAATGTGTATTCTGCTGTTGTAGGATGAAATGTTGTAAATATTTCTAAGTCCATCTGGTCAGTGTATCATTCAAAGCCATTTTTTCCTTCTTTATGTGCTGCTTAGATGATCTGTACATGGATGTAAGCGTGGTGTTAAAGTCCCTTACTATTATTGTATTCTTGTCAATGAGTCCTATTATGGTTATTTTTTCATATATTTGTGTGCTTTCATGTTGGGTGCATAAATAGTTACAATTGTAATATCTTATTGTTGGATAGTCCCCTTTGTTATGATATGGTGCCCTTTTTCATCTCTCTGTTTTAAAGTCTTTGTTTGAAAGTCTACTTTGTCTGAATAAGTATTGCTACTCAGGCTTTCTTTTGACGTCCACTTATATGCGTGATAAATGGTTCTTCATCCCCTCACTTTCAATCTGCAGGTATCTGTAAATCTAAAAAGAGTATCTTCTAGGCGGCATATAGGTAGGTCTTGTTTTTTGGTCCATTTTGGCTCCCTGTGTCTTTTGATTGGAGCATTTAGTTAATTTGTATACAGAATAATTATTGATAGATATATATTTAGTAACATTTTCTTACTTGATTTGTCATTGCTGCTGGAGATCCTTTCTAGTCTTTGTCACCTTTGGTCTTTCCTCACACTCAAAGAGACCCCTTTTATATTTCTTGCAGGGCTGGTTTCGTGGGCACAAACTCCTTTAGTTTTTGTTTGAGAAACTCTTTATCTCTCTTTCTATTCTGAACGACAGCCTTGCTGGATAAAGCATTCTTGCCCGCATATTTTTCCCATGAAATACACTGAATATATCATGCTGCTCCCCTCTGGTTGCCAAGTTTCTATTGAGAAATCTATAGCTAGCCTTATGAGTATTCCCCTGTGAGTTAAAGACTTCTTTTGTCTTGTGCTTTTAAGATTTCTTTGTTTCTGTATTTTTCAAACTTAAATACAGTACATCTTGTTGTTGGCCTACTTTCTCTGATTTTGATGGGGACTTTCTGTGCCTCCTAGATCTGGATGTCTGTTTCTTTCCCCAGATTAGGGAGGTATCCAGCTATTATTTCCTCAATTTACTGCCCCACCTTCTCTCTCTTCTTATTCTGAGACTCCTATAATATGAATGTTATTATATTTGATCAAGTTGCTGAGTTCCCTAAGTCTATTCTTGTATTCTATAATTTTTCTTTCTCTATTTTGTTCAGCTTCCTTATTTTCCATTATTTTGTCTTCTATATCAATACCTCATTCCTCTGTTTCTTCCAGCATGCTGTTCCTTGTATCAAGCCTGATTCCAATCTCAAGTTTTGCATTCTTCATTTCTGACTGATTCTTTTTTAACAGTGTGAACTTAGGGTGGTGGACAAGTAAATCTAATTAGTATAAAAGGTGGATTGAAGGAGATACTGCTAGGCCCCACCCATATCACCTTGGATTCCACTTGACAGGCAATCTATAGTTTGTTTACTACAAATTCCTGCAAACTCTGCCAGTGCACTATTTTTGGCCCCGGGAGCACATTTTTCTGTGCATAAGACAAGCCAGAAGGGCTAGTGAAAGAACATTCCCACAAGCAATCCTCAGTGAATAATGGATGCAGAATTGTTATATACATACCCCATCTTCTTCTCTTCTGGGTTTGAGTAACTCTGAAGAATGTTCTACACTGCTACACAGAATTCCACAGTGAGATCGGGCTCCAAGAAGGGTAACTGGCTTGGTAATACACAATTCTTTTTACAATCACACTTTCCCTCCTTCCTTTTTGTCATTCATGGAATCAACTCTCGAGTAAACTACTTGTCTTTGGTCCTTGCTTCTGAGTCTTCTTATAGGGTAATTCAAACTAAAGCACTGAATTTTATTCTACTAGTTTATTCTCCTGAAAGTCACATCTTCTCTGAAAATTGTATCTATACTAGTACAATGAAGATTCTTCTGTGAATCAATCCTTGCTTCAAAGTTCATGGCCTGTCATATGAGAAATGTCTTTCACAGAGTAATACCTATCATTCCAAAATAACTGATTTCAAGGAGTTCATTAAGGACTTTCTGTTCCATCAAGGTCGAATAACCCTTTCCCCACCCCCCACACCCCCGGTCTTCGCTCTTTTCTAAAATATTTTTAATGTTTATTTACTTATTTTAATATAATTTATTGTCAAATTGCTTTCCATACAACAGCAAGTGCTCATCTCAACAAGAGCCCTCCTCAATGCACATCACCCATTTTCCCCTCGTCCCCAACCTCCATCACCCCTCAGTTAGTTCTCAGTATTTAGCAGTCTTTTATGGTTTGCCTCCCTTACTCTCTGTAACTTTTCCCCTTGCCTTCCCTCATGGTCTTCTGTTAAGTTTCTCAAGATCCACATATGAGTGAAAACATTTGGTATCTGTCTTTCTCTGACTTATTTCAGTAAGCATAATGCCCTACAGTTCCATCCATGTTGCTGCAAATGGACAGATTTCATTCTTTCTCATTGCCAAGTAGTCCATTTTATATACAAACC
>NC_043701.1:148596673-148599808 GCF_006229205.1 Suricata suricatta | reverse complement strand
AGTAACACTATGAGACTAGGTAATACATCCAAGTTACATAATGAGGGGGAGGTGGATGTAGGATTTCAATGAAAGTTCCACGAATTTAAAGTGTATGCTCTTACCCACCAAAGTATATATTATGGTCTATCATGGACTCTACCTTCTGACACTGTTAATGGTTGGTACAAGAGACTTTGTGAGCAAGTAGCAAGCCCAGTGCAGCTCTTGTCCAAATGATAATGGGTCTGGAAGAGCAATCTTTTTGAAAATGTTTTGAGAGGTAGCAACTGGCCTCAGCAGAGGACACAGATTAAGATCCTACTAACTTTTGTCAGAGCTGCTGAATTGGTGCAGTGATGTCTGTCACTTACTTAACAAAAGGAGAGACCTGATCCATTTCTCCAGGTATGTATTTCTGAGAGCCCTATCTGGCAGGGGCAGGCATTTATTCCAGAGAAAAGGATTCATAAGATTGTAGAAGTCCCATCACATTTAATTTTCTATTGGTATGGAGCAGGTTCTTATTTTATCTTCTGAATTTAATCTAAGAGCCCCCTTTCTCTTAAAAAAGAAGCCTGGGATGCCTGGGTGGCTCAGCTGGTTAAGTGTCCAACTTTGGCTCAGGTCATGATCTCACAGTTTGTGGGTTTGCTAGTTTCACTATGATATATCGTGCTGAAGGCTGATTCAAATTACGTCCTAAGGGGGTTCTTTGTGCCTCTTGAATTTGAATGTCTATTTCTTTTCCCAGATTTGGGAAATTCTCAGTTATAATTTGGTCAAGTATCCCTTCAGGCCCTTTCTCTTTGTCTTCCTCTTCAGGAATTCCTATGAGACGGATGTTGTTCCGTTTGATTGTATCAGTCAGATCTTGAATTCTCCTTTCTGCTCCTGGATCAATTTCTCTCTCTTTTTTTCAGCTTCCTCTTTTGCTATAACTATATCTTCTAATTCACCTATTCTTCTCTCTGCCTCGTCAATCCTTGAGGTGGCTCCCTCCAGTTTGTTATTCACCTCACCTATAGCCTTTCTTTTAACTCATCAGTTGATTCTTTGATGCTTTTCTCAACCCCAGCGATTAATCTTATGACAAGCTTTTTAAATTCTTGATCTGATATGTTGTCTAGATCTGTCATGAGCAGTTCTGTGGCTGTGACTTCCTCCTGGAGTTCTTCAGGGGAGAGTTTCTTCCTTTTGTCAGTTTTGCTAGTTTCTATCTATTGTCACTTTTAGAATGCTCATTGTGCTCTGTGCACCTATTAATATTTATCTGTTAGAGGAGGCTTATTGACTGTGCAGGGCCTCTTGTTTCAGGGAATGTTCTCTTAATGGTGTCTCTCGGTTTCTCTTGTTGTGCCTGTGAATATTTTATTTCCCTACTCTGCAATATTTGGGACTCGCCTTCTTGCACACTTTGGCTTGTTTCATGGTGGCGTCCTAGGAAGGAATACAGACAGACACACACAGAGGGAACAGAAGCACACATACACACAGACAAATCAAACCAAGAAACACATAAAAAGGGGGAAAGAAGAGTTAGAAAATGGAAGGGAAAGAGACAAAAAGAAGAGAAGAAGAGGAAATAAAAAGTAAAGAGAAAGAAGAAAAGAGAAAAAAAATATATAGAAGGGGGTCGGAGACAACAAAGGGCAGTAGACAGTTTAAAAGTGTATGACCAGTTGAGGGGAGAAGTAAGGATGAGATACAGGAGAATATATCTGGATTGCTAGAAGGTGAAAAAGTAAGGGAGACAGGAGAAAGGAAAATGAGGAGTAAAAATTTAACAGAGTTAAGTAAAGAAAAAGAAAAAACAAAAAAAAAAAAGGTAATAATAACAAAAAAATAAGTACGAAAAAAGTGGAGAAAGAAAAAAAAAAGAGCAGCAGCTCCCCCTTGAGGATAGGCCTGGTTTTGGTTTGGTGTGGTAGGTCTCGGAGGCTGTTCTCAGAGGCTCTGCCTTGGTGTCTATGGAGATTAGAATGGCAGCACGCCAAGCTCCACTGAGCTAGGCACTGTAGGCCACTCTAATGAGTCCGATCTCCTTGGGCTGCAGTTGAGCCGAGTTGTATTTTCCAGACCCCGCCTCGGTTCAAAGTTCCAGTCCATGCACGTTTGCACTACCACAGATGAAATATATTTGTTTTGGTGGCTGGCTTCTTAGGGGGAGGAATCAGTTTGTCTTGGCTCAGGCAGGGATTTCGACTGCCCCTGCCTGAGGCGAAATGAGCAGCAGTAGGTGAAGTGCACACCTTCACAGACCCAGCTGCGGAGGCCCCACCCCCAGCCAGAATCACAACAGTAATGGGAGAAGGAGAAAAAAAAATTGAGACTCTCTGGGCTTAGGGTAGCTGTTGCTCAAGGTGCTGTGCACTGCTGGAAATGAGCTGGGAGCTCCTGCAGCCCAGCGCGCGCCCAGGCCTCCACCCTCCGACGACTCCCTGTTGGGGGTAGCGAAGGCAAGGGCCCTATTTTTTTCCTGTGGGCAGCCAGGATTCGGGATTCTCACAGTCAGTGCAGGGAGCGAGATGTGCCATGGAAATGAGGTGCGTGGTTCTGTTCCCAACACCTAGTTCAAGCTGTGCGCACCCCTGGCACAGCCGCTGCCGGTGCGCTGCTGCCACAGCCTCTCACCACACCGCGGCCCCCTGCCGCCGCCGCCAGTGCCTCTCAAAGTGCGCACCCCCAGTGCAGCCGCCTGGGTTGCTACTGCGGTCGCTTCTCTCTGCACAGCTGCCGCCACTGCAGCTGCTTCCGCTACGTCCCCGCCGCCGAGATGGCTTAGGGATGGAAGCTGTTCCTTCTTTTGCACCACCCGGATTCGGGATTCTGGCTACCCAGCAGTTATCTATGGAGTGGGTCCCTCTCTCCAAGCGAGGCAAAATGTTCTTTACCTCTTCCCCAGAGACATTACCTCTTCCCCAGAGACAGTACTATGAGCCTGTTCAGACTCTCTGTCTCTTCCCTTTGTCTCTCGGGCTCTGCGTGCTTGCCCCGAGTTGGGCTGGGGATCCTGCCTCCCCTGCACGTCCCGGGCTGACCCGTTTTCAGATCTCCCCAGTTCGCACTCCCTCGCTCAGGTATCCTTGAGGTTCTATTCTTTCTGGAGTCCGTATTTTCTTCTTCCGCTTTTGCAGACGAGAGTAATATCCTTCT